>NW_015386224.1:149396-171861 GCF_001527695.2 Protobothrops mucrosquamatus | reverse complement strand
ATATATGTTATGGGCATATGCTAGGTCTAAGAGATTCCTTTAAATTTGGTTGAATTCAATATGGCAAATGTTCATATCATACAACTTGTATTTACAATAAGTTCTTATTTACATTACAATTTTCCTGCGAATTTCTGTGACTTACAGAAAAATAAAATTATTGCATATTATCATGTACTGTTATTTTAAATTAGTTTCCAAGCCAAGAGGCTTATAATAAAGCTGGTGCCTCTGTTGGAAATGCTTCTCAGTTTTTGAACACGTGCAGCCAGGCAAAACTTACCTGCATTTTTCATGTATAGAATACAGATATAGGTATTACACTACCTTGCAGAGTATTTCACTTTGATAATTTTAATGTTTTTTATTTTATTCTAAAACTGTAGCTAACATTTTTTTCCCATAGCTCAATAAAGATTATACAGAATTACATAAACTCATTCAAGGAATTAACCATCATGTGGTAAACAAAGGATTTTAAAATGCTATTCATTCTTCAGGAAGCAGAAAAGAAATACACAAGTGGGAAGCTGGGAAATCAGTTCAAAATTAATCTCATTCATTAATTTGAGTCTTTGGAAATTACTACCTATGAATTGCAACTATATAGCTAATATAATAAAGCTAAACTCACCTTAGAAGTCTGGAACTATTGAGATAATGTATTTAAAATGCTTTGGACATTCAGAAATTGTTATTTAAATACTAGTATTAATACTATTATTAGTTCTATTTACCATTAATGACTATCTGTCCCAGCTCCATCTTCAAGTTTCCATCATTGTAAACTGATAAAACGGAAGCCACATTATCATATACAGGAGGGCTTATTACCTTTTGTAAATAATTAGACCGAGTGCTTTTCATTGTGATAAAAGTACTGTTTTTAAAACTGTTGCTTAAAATATTTTGTACTTTTAACACATTCTAAATTCAGCAAAAAAATCGAAGCATACATTATTGACATAACAGAATATAATTGATACAACAAATACAAGAAATATGCAGGCAGCACAACCTTTCTCAAACCTAGGGGTACACATTAAATCAAATGAAAAAACTGCAATTATGTCAGATACTGAGACATGTAAAATTACGTCATTGTGAAGGCAACAAAAGTAAAGCACAAGAGCATGCTTTGTATTTCTGTAAAGGTAGAAATGGAATCACCATCACTAGTTCCCAACACATGAGAAAATAAAACAAAGCGCTATTAGGCCAGCCAATAATATTGCAGAAAGCCTCCCCAAATCACACAACTTGCAAAAAGCTCTGGTGTTATATATGTGTCATGAGACACCTGTGAATGCTTAGCTATTTCAACACTGACGGCCACTCGAAAAGCAATGGAATGATTACATTTCTGTTACAGGCACTCTTACATTTATACTGGATAGTAACCCTTGCGCTGAGCTCTTTAGCACTTTGTAAATCATGTTGATCAGAGGTCCATTATTTTTTATCTGTTTCAAACAAAATTTACATATATATAAAACTGGCATCAGAAGTCTATGAAAACAGAGAAATCAGAATATGGTATGATTTTCTTAGCATCATTTTTTTTCCTTGCTGCAGTTTCATGATGCATATCATAAAAAACATCAGTCTTAAATTAAAGGATGTGGACACTGTAGCTGTGGACCGAGAACTGTGGAGTATGCATGTAGCCCAATGTGCTTAGCATAGGACATGATAATAATAGTAATCATAAAATGGGGTGCAAGAAGAAAGGAGACGAAGGACAAAGGCTTGTTTTCTTATCCAGTGCTGTTCTCTGAATAAAACAATGCTCCAGTCCTAAACTTATGTGGTAAGACCTAGATGAAAGATTTATAATAACTATATGAATATTTTGTTGTAAGTGCAAACAGAGTGATTTATTGAATTCTAAAAAGTTTTAAACATTTACGAATTGTACTTGTTTTTGACTTTGAAAATACTAGTAAGCCTATGCAATATAACTGCAAATGGAGCACAGGATTATTCACCCAAAAATAAATGACGTTTGGGCCACCCTACCCAATTGTTCCTATGTATAACAAGATAAACTGAAACCATGCAGAATCAGACAGAAATCTAACCTAAAGCATTCCTAACCAATCCAAGGTGCGCACAGGTCCTAGAAAGAAGTATCTGAATTTCCTTTCCACTACTTGATGTGGTGTGAGGATCTACAAGATACTTAATGTCTAACAGGGTCTTTTAGACTATCAGGAAGAAGACTCTAAAGTCTATTTTTCATTTTTATCTAACCCCTGAATAGGATGAGTAGATTCACTCAGTCCTCCAACATTATTATTCAGATACTCCTCTATCCCCTGGATTCTCAAGCTATTATAACCTTAGACTTTAGAAATGTTCTAAAGTCGTACAGAAAACGAAGAAGTACAATATTTCAATAAAATCTGGACTGCCAAGGGAAGGCTTTTTTTGGGGGGGGGTGTTCTATACTTTAGTTTGTTTTTTCTTGTATGAAACCCATACAGAGTCATGCACTTGTATAATTTCAGAAATATTTATCAAGATAATGAAGTGTTGTAGCTTTAATGCAGCACCCAGCCAACTCTGGATTCTGTTGAAAAGCTAGAAAGGATCAGACCTGGTTGCCAAGAAAAATACATGGGTGCTTCTCTGAAACACCTGGAAGTTGAACTTAACTTCTCAGAGACACTTCCTAATTTCACCTTGATAAAATGATAACTTAAAATCTGGAACAAAAATCTGTACAGACGGATTCCATTTAAAAATTCACATGATGTAGAGAACTTATTTTATCTAATATGACAGATTAAGATGGCATTTAGTCTGAATGCACGGGACAGAAATTCCTTTAAGTTCACAACCTGAGAGCATGATTAAATTTGACCCTGAAATTGATCCCAATAGAGTCTCTGGTTAACTAACACTTTTCATTTTAAAAAAATGTGCCATGCTATTTCCTCTTGGGGAAAGATGATCTTTTAAATGTAACCTATGCCTTGGCAACCTCCAGGATGATTTATTGCAATGTACTCAGTCAGGTTTTTATCTGAGACACATTCAAAAACTTCAAATGTGGTAGTAGATTCTTAATGGATTTTTTTTTTTTTACTAAATATACCATTCTAATGCTTGAAGAGTTTTATTACCTTCCTGAATATTGCTGGGATAATAAAAGAACAGAGGTGAAACCCAAAATTTCCTAAAACCAATATAGATTTTCTTTTTCATATAAGAAAGAAGGTTATTATGCTGAGATTCTATGAGTGTTGATTTGTTTTCTTATTATCTTTGCTAATAGCAGTTATTCACTGCTTTACCATTTTGCATACCTTGCTATAATTAAGATTTGTGTGATGTTTAGTGATCATTTATTCTTATGGCCCGAGAACCCCATAATTCACACTTCTGAATTTCAGCAGCAAAACACAAAAATGCGATAGTACTTGGCAAATAAGTGCATCAAAGCTCTGCAGATTTTATTTTCCTTTAAATTAATACTAGAATTCCCTGGCACTTGGAAAAGGGAGGAAAAAATAGAATTCTTCCCCCCAAAAGAACTTGTTAATTTCTAAACTAAGTGAAAAACCAGCAGGTGTTCTTTTCTATGCTTCACTTAACATTATATATGTTCCAGGATCACTTACTTTTCTCTATTCTAATAAACCAAACCCTGAAGTCAAGGCTTTGTTTTTGGCTTCCAACTATTGGCTTTCATGGGAAAAGCAACGTAAGGGTTCTGGTATTCAAGTAATGCTGAAAAAAACCACAGATGGAGCTCCTGGTATCTCGTTACACAACCACAAAAATGCTGTGATTATATAATTGCATCCTAATGCCAACATATATCTAAGTTGCAGCAATTGTGTGATGTTATCACACTTTTTCTAATTTGTTTTCCTGCCCCTAGAAATACCCACTGGGGGAGGGGGGATTCCTGGTTTGTTTAGGGTTAGACATTCTATTGCTAGAAGGAATCCAGCTATTAGTAGCTATGTTTAGACATGACTTTCGTATGTCCAACCTAACATAAAGTAGCAGAGAGAAGTTGCTCCTTTTTTCCACATTCTGGTAAATAAATAAAGATGCTTCTATATTTACAGCACAATTGTTGAAAGTGGGAGATCCACACTAGACTGTATGCCAACACTAAATTTTAATTATAATTATTTTGCCCTCCTTAGGAAATTGCAAATTTAATTTGTAAAGAAAATTACTGTGGATTGGATTTAGACAACTGCAAGTGGGATGCTTTCTTTCTTTCTTTTGTAGCATTTCTATCTAAAATATTAGTTCAAATGGAGGGGGAACAACTGAAGAAAGGAGTGACAAGAAAGAAAAAAACCCCACAGAAATCCATCCTTCTGGTAATAAGAGGAAGAAACTTCAGATTTTTCCATGGAACTTCCTGGATCTGAAGAAACAGACTGACTTTTGTTTTCATTTTACCATGTATAGTTTATTTATAATCTATTCTAACTATGCACAAAAGAAATCTAATGAGCAAGTGATTTATAAAGCAACAGTATAACATAAACCACTAGGGAAGTATATCTGAAAAAAATGAAAAAAGTAACTTTACTAGAATGACATTTTATGTGGATATGTTTTACCTTCAGATCCAAATATTCAAGGTCTTTCTTCAGCTGGACATAGGTATCATCAGCCTGCAAATAATAGGAAATAACAATAGTAAAATATAATTTACTATATAATTAGACTCTATCAAATATGTCTAGAAGTTTCTGCAAAAAACCTATATATTCGAGTGGTAAATCTAGTGAGAAAAATATTGATGATCACTATAGGGCAGCAAAGAGTATTGACTTTTCTGTTTCTCTTTGCTGCTGTTTGTGATCATCAGTTTTGCAGCTTAGATCTAATTGAACATAAATGAAAACTATCCAGCAAGGAAGAATAGTTTGTTCTTAGCTTTTCCAATTGATATAGTTGAATGAGAAGTGCACAGGTCAATCAATAGAAGCAAACACTCAAAATATAAAGGCTTGTTAGCTATCAAGTTGGTTAACATGCAGTGCTACATAAATCCATATCACTGAAATTATTTTAAAAATAAAGTTACTCTTAGGTGTTAGACTTAATGTTAGACTACTTAAATTCATCATGAGACACCATAGTCATCATTTTAACCAAGTTCATTATTTAAAGCATACATTTTCCTTCAGGTTAACTTTATAATATGAAACCAAAAGAATTGAGTGACTGAGCATATTAAAAATGGACAGTCGGTTACTACTGCTATTGCTCATTAACATTCTGAAATGGAGGCACCCAGCAAACCAAATAGCTATTCTGTTCTAGTTTGCTGCTAAGTAGAAACTAAGAGTAAGAGTTAGCTTAGTTGCTGAGAGGAAAAATTTTTCCCATAGAAAAGTGAGTGAAAAGGCAAAAGGAAGGAAGATGTCTGTCGTAATAATGCCAACACAGAACCAAGCCTGCCCCAAGAAAATACCCAAATTATATTCTGCATAGTTTCCAACTGAAAGTAGGAATGGTAACCATATAAATGATTAGCTAGGAAGCAGAATCCTTTTTGGTATATTTGCAGTAAGAAAAATTTAGTGAGACCATATCCAAAACAAAACTGAAGAATTGTACAGCTCTAAAAGTAATTATAAAAGATGACTGACATTTTCTGTATAGTTTATTTAGTCCAAACTGACATTCCGTGCTTTACATAAATAGCAACTATGTGAAACTCTTCTCTGTGTTTAATTGCAATTGGTTTGTGATGCAAAAGAACCACCAATATATTCATGAAGAAATGACATAATTCTGAAATATGCCACATGTACCCAAGAGAAAAAGGAAAGCTTTCCCCCCCAAATAAATATATATAAATCAGTCATTTTACATTTGCTGATTTGATTTTACTTTTGCTGATTTGGTTTCAACAATTTCAAATTCTTAAATTGTTGAAATCAAAGAAATGAAAAAAATGCAAATATCAGTAACCACCAGGTACCGCTAAAGATTGGTTTGCACACTTCTCTACTGAATTCATAATCATAATATTTTTTAAAAAAATATGTCTTATTATAAATATACAAAAAAAATGACATGAGCCCCCAGTGTTAAGTTCTGATTCTGCCAATTAACATGGATGTCTAAGAGTGTTACGCAACCCTGGGGATGGTTGCTGGCATGAGGGCGCTCTCACTGCCTTATTAACCTTTTAGCTTCATGATTTTTTTAACCTTGATTTTTATTCTTAACTTGCAAATTTTACCCTTGCTTCTAATTTTGGTTTCATTTGTGCTTTTAGCTACCCTTTTATATTGTTTTATTACGTTGTTTGTAAACGTCCCAGAGTCACTAGATAAGATGGACTGTAAAGAAATTTCATAAATAAATAATAAATGTTGTTCCTGCCCCCTTTTTTGGGAATGTGGCTTCTAATAAAATAGAGCAAATACGAGAGAGCGAATATGTGTGAGCAAAAATGAACAATAACAGCAGAATGACAATCAATTAATTTTGAAAATTTGGTACCTTATCTTACCAGCAAATATTTCCATTAAGAAGTTATTAGTTTAGCTGATGTATATTTTTTGGAGTCTGGCTTCTGGTGTGTGTGTGTGTGTGTGCGTGCGTGTATGTGAGACACCCACTCATACATTGGTGACGGGAATGGTAAACCTCTAAGATTAGCCTCAACTAGCATTGGCCATCCCAGGCTGACATAGTGAAGAAGCTGGATACTCTGCAGGGTTTTGCCTGTGTGAATAATATGCCTACAAGCAGTCCTCAATTTACAACCACCATTGGGGCCAGAATTTCTATTGCTAAACTAACCAGTTAGGTGAGACATGCCCAATATTGCATCCTTTTTTGTCACAGTCGTTAAATGAATCTGGCTTCCCCCATTTTGTCAGAAGCCAGCTGGAAAGGTTGCAAAAGGCAATCACATGACCCCAAGACATTGCCACAGTTGTAAATACATGCCGGTTGCCAAGCGCTCAAATTTTGGTCATGTGATCATGGTGATGCTGTGACAGTCGTAAATGCGACGATTGGGCATACGTCACTTTTTTCAGCGCTGTTGCAACTTTGAATGGTAGCTAAATGAATGGTTGCAAGTCAAGGATAACTTGTACTCTCACTTTTGGTGGGATTGTCCACAATTCAGGGCCACCATCCTTTCAAATAAGTAGAATATGTGACTATCCTGGTGTATTTAGACCAAGGGTAGGCAACCTTGGCTCTTTTATGAATCATGGACTTCAACTCCCAGAATTCCATGGCTGGCTCAGGAATTCTGGGAGTTGAAGTCCACGATTCATAAAAGAGCCAAGGTTGCCTACCCCTGATTTAGACCTTCCCTCATTGTTAAAATACATAACTCAGAGAGAGAGAAAAGCAGGTTTGATAAATGATAGTTTCCACTGTAAATTATCAGAACGGCTTACTTTTTTCAGTCAAAACAGATGAAACTGCCAAACAATAGCTTACTTTTTAAACAGGTTTTGTTTTAGAACAAAATGCAGCATTCACAAAAATAACACTGAAGCAAAATAATAGTCAAAATGCAGTTACTCATGTGCCACAGCCCCCATAGTATAAAAATGCTGATAATTATTTGCGCGCAGGAGCAAAGTAAAATTATGAATGATCCAGGGACTTGAACAGACTTAAGAATGGGCAAGAAAGCACGGACTCAAGCATGGCACCGGTGAAGCACTTGCAGAGTCACAGAACATCATATACAGCACAGAGGAGCCAATTAGCAGCTGACCTGATAAGTGGAATTAGTTGGCAAGTGCTGCAGTAATTGGGCGATTGTGTAATTTCGTATATGAGCCAACTTAGCCTGATGTCTCCTTAATCGAATGAGAAGCAATGTTAGCTCTTCAGGCTGCAGGTATTTGGACACATCGTAAAGAGGAAATTAGCAAGTTTCAGGGAGAGCCATCATAGTTAAAAATCTTTACTTCACACGCCAATAAAAATGTTTATTTGACATGACTGAGCAGTTACATTTTTCTACTTTTGCTTGAAGGCTAAAAAAGTATGTAACAACACACACAACAGGGCCAATCCCTCTATTGGAATTCTATTTACAGTTCTCCTTAAGTAGCAATGAAAAAGGGCACCATTAATAACAGGAAGTTCAAATTACTTCATTCTATCAATATGACATGAAAAGTCAATAAAGGTTCAGACACCCTTAGAGGTTCTATCGGAATCTACTAATACATAGACAAGGAAACATATATAGCCAATATAGCTTACCGATTTCCCATGCAAACTTGGAGCACTTACAGTATGGGTCATATATCCCATTGTAGGCATGGAACGTCTATCTATGTGTAGAGAGTTCTGTAGAAATTGAAAAGCAGCATGAATGAGACGTTTCAAGTGGGAAAAATATTTTTCTATTCTTTTACGCTTTTCCTAGCCACTGTGTCTGAACTGATTTACACAACTTTCTTCCTAAACAAGGAAATGTTAATTTGTTAATTAAATTACACAACATGTTATTTTACAAAATACGCACTTTTTCTTTCTTTGTATATATCTTTCTACAAAATGGCTTTGTCACTGATTTTTTTATATGGTATGTCTGTTTAAAGAACTATTGGTGGAAACGTTTTGCTTATAACAAATATTTTTGTTCTAACTGATTAAAGCCTGATTCAATGAGCTATATTTTCAAAAGCTTACTCACGGACAATTTATTGAAATCAATGAAATTAAATGCAACATTCTTATAATCGTGCAGTGTGCTCATCCTTCTGTCTCTCAAGAAGTGACAATATTCAGCTCTCATTCAGATAACTTTAGACTAATGAGCAATTAAAGCTCATATCCCATGAATCTTGTTTCTCTAAACCTATAACTAGCTACATGCTGAAAATCAGAGGACCTGACCTTGATAAGAAAGTGGCAGGAGATAACATACAACTTTACAGTACCCAATTATCAGATAAACTGCAGATTATCTAGCATGGTAATTTAATTTAAATTAACTGATTAGTAAACTAGAAAAAACAAGTTTTTTCTATTTACTCACTTTTGCAGTATGGTTTCGAATCTTCCTTGGTGAGCCAACAAAAGGAACGTCTATTGTTTGTCTCTCCTCAGATGGTTTGACAGTAACCCTTTCTGCAGGAGTGTGTGGTCTTCGTGATATAAAAACTTTGGGGGGTCCTGGTGGAGGTATGTCAGATGGGGAAGGGGGAACTGAAACTGAACGTGGAACTTCTAATGAACTTCTTCCCTTACTACTATCTGTAAAGTCTGGAGAACTAATATAAACTGGAGCAGTTGGGCTCCCATGTTTAAACTGCTTTCTTTGTTGCCATTCATACAGCTGCCAAACGGTACCATCTTTGTTAGCTTTTCTCTCATCATGGGACATCTTCAGGTGGCTTATTCGATCTTGAGCATATTTGTAGTCACTTGGCAAATCACGGTTTGAGGGAGGGGAGCTTCCAGAAGGTTGCCTAGTATTCTTTGGCAAAGTATGGTAATTTTCAGAAAAGGATACAGAATGGCTTGGTACTTGGCGAGTAAGAGTCTGGTCAGATGCAAGACTGTAAGAAAGTGACTTTGTTAGGGATTAAGCAAAAAACAACTCTTATTAAAAAGCCAAACATTTGCAAAATTGAAGTTTAGAACAGATTTTGGTGGACAGATTTTTGCAAATTTTGGAATATAGATAACAATGGGTCAGAGTGTATGATCCATGCAAAACAATATTTATAGGAATTCCCTCCATTATTTAAAAAAACATAACTATAGCAAATTATGTGTCACTATAATTTTGTATTCATTCACCAGGAACACTTACCACTAGGTGGTGGAGTATACCACTCAACAAAATATTTTATCAACTCCAGTTGAAAAAAAGAAATTTCAGAGCTTAATACTCAATCAGTATAAATACACTGAATTTAAGTGTGGAGAAAGCTCTCTTACCTATATATAATTATTTATTTACATTGATCTTATCCTGAGAAGCTATTGCTGGAATATGATGTTCATCAAAAATGAAGAAAGTAATTGAAGTTGCTGTCCAATTGTAAATATATAATTTCATTACTTGGCTTCATGTGAGTTATTGTTTATAGTTCAAGACAAAAAATTAAAAAGTGTGACAAGTCATAAATTTATATAGTCTAATCTTTTGCACAATTAATAGATGGTTAACCTTCTGTCATGTTTTTAGAGAAAAATCTTGAGTTTATGTCTCAAGAAGAGTCAAGGAAGGCCTTGTAAAACCTAATTACAATCAATAGTATACAGTAATTAAGAGTGGTAAGCATGATCTCTTGCCCAAAATGAAGTTACAAAAGAGTACAAATAAGAATGAACAAAAATTATTGACGGCCTCAATAAACACAAATCTATATTTTAGACCAAAGTTACGGTCTACACAAGCTATAAAATATACAAAGCCAAAATGGATTGAAGAGGTAAAAGATAACAAGGTTCAACTTGCTTTCTTTTTTCAGTTAATTTCTCAATCTATGAGATCCTTGATGAACAGTTAGATAGGAGATTGGAAACTTTCATAGTTCTGATTTTTAAACTGGACCATTAGACATTTCTTTCTCCCATCCAATTTTCTAGACTTTATAATATGAAAAATCACTTTCTTTATATGTGATGCCCAATCTAGTTTTGTAGGTATTTTCTACCACTACCACTTTCCTTTCCAAGATATGCTGAAGAACTTGCATCCCAAATCTACCGTGTTTCCACGAAAATAAGACCGGGTCTTTTTTTTTTTTTTTNATAATAAAGTTGGAAGGGACCTTGGAGGTCATCTAGTCCAACCCCCTGCTCAGGCAGGAAACCCTATACCATTTCGGACAAATGGCTGTCCAGTCTCTTCTTAAAAACTTCCAGTGTTGGAGCATTCACCACTTCTGGAGGCAGGTTGTTCCACTGGTTAATTGTTCTAACTGTCAGGAAGTTTCTCCTTAGTTCTAGGATGTCTTACTTATCTCTGGCACAGACAGCCTCACCCAGTAGGTCCACTTCTTCTGGGGCTGAAGGAGCAGCTTCATTCTGCAGCTGCATTCCGGCCTACATTTTGCAGTCAGGCCTTTCTGGAAGGCCTATGCAGCCGAGTACCGAGCTATGGATTGAATCCATAGCTTGGTCCTCAGCTACAGAGGTCTTGCAGAACCGAGCTATGGATTGAATCCATAGCTTAGTTCTTGGCTGCACAGGCCTTCCAGAAAGGCCTGTGACTGAGAAATGCAGGCCTGGCTGCAGAGGAGGCCGCAGAAGAAGTGGATCGGTGAGGAGAGGCCTGGTTGCAAGGTAAGTGGGTGCGGGGCGTGTGGGGCAGATCCACACCCCTATCCCCGCCCTAGCTTGATTTTTAAGTGTGCGCCTCACCCCCAAACTAGGGCTTATTTTTGGGATAGGGCTTATATTGGGCTCACCCCCAAAAAATCAAGCTAGGGCTTATTTTCGGGGTAGGCTTTACTTTCAGGGAAACACGGTATATAACACTTACTGCTCTGAATTATTCTTTTTAAACAATTTGGTGGGGGAAAAAACAAATTAAATGTTGTATGAATATATATGATACTCAGATAGATTGGAGTTACATTGATCTGCACATTCTAATTCCTAAATTCCCCAAAAAGATTTTTTTCAAGAACAAAAGAGCAAAGGTATACAGTATAACCTGAGGCTCTATGTAGACCCACAGAGCTCTTCCAAAGGTTACTGCTGCTCCTATATAATTGTACTAGAAAGGGGACTTAGGCAATCAGCATTATTAACTGAGGGAGTCAAGAAAAATACCAAACCTCTACTTTAAAACAATGAAATATAGAACAAACAGTCCCAGCTTACTAACCTTTTTGTGTCTCCTTTCTGGACTTTTACCCAATGTTCTATGTGAGTCATATTACTTTTCCTTTGTGTCTCTTTATTTTGTGTTGATCTGGGAATAAAGCCTCTTTTATAGACACTGATACCATTCTGCTCTACTGGACCTGCATTTAATGAACTTGGAGGCATTCCATTCTTCTCAAGAGTCTGAGTCGCTTGAGGCCGAGAGATACTTGAGGCAGGATTCAGTGTTCCACCCGGTTCTATTACATGTTTAGGTTTCTCCCATTTGGAATCCACAGCATTCTTCCTTGCAGTGTAATGTTCATCATCTCTTCCTTTTTTCATTTCTTCGTGTTTGCCATATGCGGACATTTCGGGTGATTTTCTGTAGCCTCTTTTTGCGTCAGCAGGTTCTAATTTTGTAACTTCTTTGTAGGCATCAATATGATTAGGTTGAGGGACAGCATGCTGATCTGTTTTTCCAGTTCCTCTAAGGAAAAAAAAGAAATCCACAGGCACGAAAGTCAGCACAGTATTTTGAATCACTTATGTTTGCTCAGATTTTATAATTCAATGGAGCAGTTTTTGTTTTATTGCAGAGGCTGCAAATAGTTTCCAATCCCAGGCCGTTTAATTCCTCACCTTTAAACCCCTTTCAAAATCTTATGAAAACGGCATTCTCATAATCAAAATAGGCTTATTAAAAATGTCTACAATTAATTTTGTTTTATATAAGTTTTAGAAGTCTCAATTTCCCTTGTAACTTTGTCAGTTGGAATGCAATGGTTAAGAAGAATCAACATGTACAAGAGTAGCACAGTGCATTAGCATGATGTGCAAACCTAACATTTGGTGGCGAGATGAGATACGCCCCCGCTCTTTTGGCCTTCCACAAGGCCTTAAAACCTGGCTTTGCTGGTTGGCATGGGTCCCAATGGGGGGTGGTTCTTCACTTATATTCTTTAAGATCGCCTCATATTTAAGTACTTTTTTATTTAAAAATGTATATTTTAATTTACATATTTATTGTTCATTGTAGTGACTAAAGCAGCTTACCCAAATTGATGACTCCAGATGTGATAAGACTAGAATATACACATATTCTTTATGCATACTGTATACATTATAAATAGACATAATGCGACTAGAATGACTAAAAGGTTACAAAATGGAGCCTTTCCTCTTAATTATTAAAATATCCCTCTTTCTCTTTTTTTCCTTTAAGTAATTTTTGACTAAATTAGTCCCTGCAGTTTTCCTGACAAGGTTTTTCAGATGTGGTATGCCCTTGCCTTCTTCCTAGGGCTGAGTGTGACTGCCAAGGACACCCAGCTGGCTTTACGCCCAGGTGGGACTAGAACTCACAGTCTCCCAATTTCTACCTAGTGCCTTTGACCTCTGAACAGGAAATCTGCTTTCCATTGGTGGCCCATGCAATTATTTATTTGACGAGGAAGGAAACCGAGTAAAGTTACTCAGTGTTGTCCCATCAGTGCTACATTCAAAACAGCTCCTGTTACTGCTTACTTTTTGACTGATCATTTTAAAGGCAAGGCAAGGATTTCGGAATAATATTGAGGAACAGGCAATCAGGACTACAGAATCTATTATCCTAACATATTGCTTGCATGGAACTTTAATAAAACAAACCATTTTTAAGACCTACTAAAATGATTATCCTTACTTCCTTAAGAAGAAACTTATTTAAATAGTTGCTATAAAATCTGCCTCCTAAGATAGTTATTTCAAGGATTGGGAGGGTTAGTATGAATAAATATACATTTGTAGAATATCTATTTTTATATTTTATTTTAACAAAAGAAGAATATTTAGGTAGCCAAAAATATATAGAGAACTTGTTTTCAACCCAGAAAATAAAAGTTCTTATCTTTCTGCAGCCTGTTATCACTTATCTATGATCCTATGAAAATTTCAGATAAAGGGTTTTTAAACAATAAGAAAAACTAAAATACTCCCTCTGCCTTTAGTATTTTCTTTTGCCAGATGAACATGGTTCTTACTAATCCACAGGATCTGGAGTCCTGCAGTCTCTGGCATTCACATTGTTAGTATCATAGTATCTGAACTACAACAACTTAAAACATCTATTTTAAACACTTTGTAAATGGCTTGAGAGAGCATTTTAAATGACTGAAAATACATAAGTATTAATAAAGGAGAATATTTGTTGCTCAGGGTTGACATGAGGGGTCCTTGATGCTCTGATGTTACCTAGTTTGGGTAATAAAACATCTGCAAGAAAACAAGCAAGCTCAGAGAGCACCAAGGACCCCTCAAATACATATGTTTATTATTTATTTATTTATGAAAGATTCTTTTAAAAAAAACTTTTGACATGAAATTCACCTTGTCAATACAATTAATTCAATAAATGTTCACTCAACGTTTCTGCCGTTTTCCCATTGATTCCAAATTCAGTCTTTGCTAATGCTTGATAATTATTTCTTTTTACATTTACCTTTTAATAATTACCTTCACGTCATTACAGAAATCCTTTCAGATACAGAAATCACCAAACTAAAGAATTAAATTTAATGCAATCTTAAAGAAAGAAAAATGGGAGAGATTTTTAATTATAGGCAGACTTGTGTGAAGTTTTAAATATTTATATTTAAGGTATATTTAGCATCCAGGTCTATATTGACCCCTGGGAGTTCCTGGACTAGTCCTTGCAGTTTTTCTTGGCAAGGTTTTCAGAATGAAATTATTGCTCATTATTGTAAATAAATGGGCACAGCCTTCTGCAGGTGGCAGTGACATCTAATACTTTAATATTAAAAAGTCAAAGAGGGTTTTTAACAAAAAAGACAATGTTTTTTAAGTATGACTGAAAATATATTGTTCATTACAAACATATATAAATACGTGAACTTGCCTCTTTGGTGAAAGATGGCTTTGCATAAGAGCAGCTTGATTCATTGCATGGATCCAGTCATTCATATCTTCTTGAGTATCTGCACTAAAGTAGTACGTGCGCATCCCTGAATGTTCTGCCTGAGAGCCAATAACAGAACTCTTATTATAAATATAAGCCCTCATGCCTGTATGGATAGCCTGTAAACAGAGAGAGATTGAGGCACTTTAGCCAATATCAAAGAAGAAAATCCCATGTTTTTGAAAGAGCAGCAGCTACTTAAATTGAAAAATGTTTTAAATAATCAATAGGGCCTATGTTACAAAAATATAAGGTGGTACCATCAAAATCACTACAGTACAGCCTTGATGGTTTCTATATAATAGGATAAACTTCTGGGACTTTTTTTTTCATACAATTCCAATGATATCACAGCTTGGTTCTGGCCTTTGTATCAGTAACTTAACATTTTATAACATTCCTCTTATCTCAAGAAAATGGATGGCAAAAATTACACTGACAGGCCAGCAGAGTTTTCTCATTCTTTGGCTGAAATTATAAATATTATATTGCTATGTAAAGAATAGTATATTGAGAAGAAGAAAATTAAAAATCTTTAATACTATCAATTTTTATTGGAATGAATATTTTTAAAGAGTTATTTTCTGTTTTTATTAAAATATAAAACTGTTATAAAACTGTTGCCAGATACTGAGATTGGTTATCACCACTTTGAATACACTATTTTACTGTGCAATACCATTTTTAAAAGTGATAGTTAGCACCTTCTGGATCACATCACATTTGGGGCAAGCTAAGTACAAAAATTTGTTTCTTATTAGAGTTGATTTACATGCCATGCTGCAGGCAGCCACAACATTCAGTGAAACACAGGGCAGAGTACAGTATTTGGGGGAAATCAGAACAAGAGGGAACATCATACGGATTAGTTCAAATTATGATGCTACTACATACATGCCACATTAGCAAAGACAAGGAAGGGAACTTAATGCCACAACTAAATCTGTTTTATTATAGAGGCATATAGTAACACTATATCAAACATAGAGCTTTAGCATCAGAGGAAAATGTGTGGATAAATAAATAAAGCTAGCAAGTTGCACTTATAAATTGGCAGAATTCACAGTTAAAATCCATGACAAAAGGAACTACTTTTATCTTTTTGGCAAATGTAACACAACTTTCAGGTTGCTCATATATGTATATACATGAAAACAAAGAACTGAAAGCTTCTCATTTTCTTGAAATGTTCATCAAGATATTCAGGCCCTGAGTTCCACTTAACCTTCTTTAGGCAAATCTATTCACACATATATACATAGTTTACTAGTGCACATTGTCAAGGTAGATGTTGGTGATTCTAATCTTTTTTACTGTGAGCTCCTGGGTTCTCTCTGAGCAGAGGCGTAGCGTGGGGGGTGCAGGGGGAGCCGGCCGCACCGGGCGCAACATCTGGGTGGGCGCGCTCGCACTCGCAGCTCTCTGCCCCTGCCTGTGCGAATTCGATCCGAGCCGCCGGGTCGCCACCCACTGTGGAGGGGGGGCGCAAATTACTTGCCTTGCCCCGGGTGCTGACAACCCACGCTACGCCACTGTCTCTGAGCTTGGTTGTTTTCTTGCAGATGTTTTATTACCGAACTATGTAACACTGTCAGTGCTAATAAGTATTGGTTTTACACTCTGTTTATATACAGTAGCTTGCCCTACACATGTTGATGTATGCTTTTCTCCTTAGTAGTTCTTTGATTTAGATTATTGTTTTCTGCTAGATTGTTTGTCTGGTGTTAATCCCTGTTTATCTGGGTGTAGGCTGTTGGAGATATGTATTCTGTTTTTTTGTTCCTTTTTTAGTTTTTTTATTGTCTCTTTTGTAAATGTGGTTTATCTATATATGTTTATTAATGACTGAGATTAAAATGTCTAGCCATTAGCAAACCTTGAAAACCTCTTAAAGACAACTATCCCAAATCATAGAGATAAAGAGTCCTTCCACCTGTTGCTTCTTGTTCTTTCCAAAGCGCCTGGAGGCAGGACAAGAAGCAACGGGTGGAAACTAATCAAGGAGAGAAGCAACCTGGAACTAAGGAGAAACTTTCTGACAGTGAGAACAATTAACCAGTGGAACAACCTGCCTCCAGAAGCGGTGAATGCTCCAACACTGGAAGTTTTTAAGAAGAGACTGGACAGCCATTTGTCCGAAATGGTATAGGGTTTCCTGCCTTAGCAGGGAGTTGGACTAGATGACCTCCAAGGTCCCATCCAACTTTACTATTACTATTACTATTACTATTACTATTACTATTATTATTATTATGTGAGGGAAGTGAGCAGTTTCAAAATTGGATGGATGGATGGATTAATTAATTTAATTAATTAATGCAGATATATTGACTAAAATCAAATCTCCCACTATAAGCAGTATTTGGTGAATGCTACTTTTAGAGATCAGTACTGAAAATGTCAGAATGTGGGTTACTTTTCATTTAGATGAAATTATTTAAAAAATACTGGTTTCCTGTATATAGACATTGTAGCTGTGAGCTTCTTCATTGTTTTATGCAATTAGTGACAATAACGTGGTCAATACTGGTCAGGATATCCTAGAACAGGGGCCTTCAAACTTGGCCCTTTTATGACTTGTGGACTTCAACTCCCAGCATGGCTGGCTGAGGAATTCTGGGAGTTGAAGTCCACAAGTCATAAAAGGGCCAAGTTTGAAAACCCCTGTTTTAGAATTACCATAGTTATCCAAGTAATGGTGGGAATGACCAAAGGAACCATAACTGATCTGATGAGCCATTTGCAGCTTGTACTAGTAACAATAAATAAATTATGCTTGATATTGGTTATGGGCTTTCTGAATTTTAAGATGGGTTATACAATCATAATAAAGATTGATTGGCTCCTAAACTACTTTCTCCAGATGAGGGACTGTAGAACAACCTTTTCATTGATAGTCTAGTTAGAAAAGCAGAAAGCAGAACTTTGCCAATATCCACATTTGGTGGCAAAAGAAAGCAAGCTTACACAATTAGAGTAAGCAACACATGTCGTGTTATCAGCAAACCCTGCCACTAGAAGGACTATCTCCACCATGTGTAACTGATAGCATAAAACAGCAATGTCTAAATATAAGCCAGTTATCTCTTAGCAGCACACCAAATAAGCAACATAAAAAAGCTATGATTGTAAGTGCAAAGACAATCAGTAACAGTAAAACACACAAGAGTTTTGTGAGCCATAAACTGGGATAAATAGTTCTAATTTACAACCATTTTTAAATACATCACATACACATTCACAATAGGGATGAAAAAGTGATATTTGGTACCTATTCATGCATTCAGATGCCCTTATTCTGGAAAGAGGGAGAAGGAAAGGCAGTCTCTTTCCCATATTGCACAGAAGAAAAAATGGAGAACAAACCCAAAGCACACATCAATAAGAACAGAACAAGAACAAAGTCGAAAAAGTTAAAAAGATGGAAGCCTAAATCATTAATAGGAATTTGGTGTAAATTCAAACCCTTAGAAACAGTCATTCACTCTTTTTATAAAATGACTGCATGGAATCTTAACTCTTCTGAAGTTCACTTAATTTTCCTTCACAATTTTTCTCACGCAAATACTTGAAACTAAAAAAAAAGCAGGACTGCTAAATAAAATCAAATTGATAATCCTGAATGGAAACATTAAGGAATCAGTTAAGAAGACAGTTAAATAGAAAGCACAGAAAGAGCAAGTAATTACTAGCAATGTGCCTTTAAGATTTTCATCCATCCAAGAAAAATCAGTGCAGTCTCCTAAGATAAGAAATGTGCAACATATTATTTTAATTGTTTTCATATGCAATACAGGATACGAACCAATATTACACAAATTAGCTTATGTAATGTAGGCTCTAGGCTTTCTGGCTACAGAATAAAGAATAAATATTGGATTCTATAGATTCTTGCAGACAAAAAAAGTTTATGGATGGATGGATGGATGGATGGATGGAAGGAAGGAAGGAAGGAAGGAAGGAAGGAAGGAAGGAAGGAAGGAAGGAAGGAAGGAAGGAAGGAAGGAAGGAAGGGTTAATAGTGGGGTATTTTTCAAAGTACCAATGTGTTTCAGATATGCTAGCTTACATTAAATCTGGGATAAAAAAATTCTCTAATTTTTAAATGGAAAGCAATTGGGAATTGTTTTACTTCATTTGAAAAGACAATGGGAATAAATCCTGGTGTTTTAGTTCTAAGTAACTATACGGAATTGCACTACTAATATTTAATATCAATCTATTTATTGGAATATTATCCATGAAATAAAGTCAAAGTATGCAAGGAATAAATAATTCTGAAAGTAGTAGTTGTGACAATAAACATTTGGAAAAGAACTGCCTACATTTTTACAAATAATGCAAAGTATTAAACAGAAGTATTTGACTTCAAAGATGAAATAATTTAGATTAATACATAAACTGATTTAGATACAACAATGGAAAATAAATTACCCTGGGCTCAGGACTTAGGACATAGAAGAGAGAAAGGGAATGCATCATTACAACCAATCTGAAAGACTGCTTTTACGGATTCATTAAGACACTACATTTTCCACCAAAGAAATGAGAAAACTAAATTGTTTATTCCACCATTTCTTCCTATAAATAGCAAATTATAATGCATGAGTATGCTACTGTTATAAACATTAGCAACAGAAATTCATGCAGATATGAGCCTTAAGTTAGACTACTGCAGTTTACTCTCAACTGGGTCATCTTGAGAGACTATATCGAAACTGCAGTTGGTGAAGAATGCAACTCCTGAGATGATGGAGAGTGAAAACTGCTACAGCTATTATTCCATATACTGAGGCACTGAATGGGTTATCTACAGTCTCCATATACAATTCAAAATATTGATTTTGACTTTTAGTGCCCTCAATGGCTTGGCTCCTAGCTATCTGCAGGAATGCCTTTTTCAGGTAGAGCTATCCTATCAAATGAGTTCATCCCATCTAGAGATATTATCTATACCCAGTATGTGAGAATTTACATCGGTCGGGGTCCAAAGGTCAAGTGTCTCTGTCATGGTCTCTATGACCTCTTAGAAATGAGATTTGTTTCAACAGGGACATACCTCCATAAAGTAGCGAAAAGTGAATTATTTTGTAGGGGGTTGCAGCTATATAGCGTTCACAAAGACCAATGGAGGTGAGGTTTGAACTGTATATTATATTGATATTGTGTTTTTTAAACAGTTTTCATTTTCATTGACTGCTCTATTTTTATTCAATCTATTTTTTATTTTATTTATTGGTCAATTTAGTCATGCAATTCACATAAATAAATCTGAGTGACATACAAAGTTAAATACACTAAATACAACAAAATACTGATAGTCCTCGACTTGCCACAGTTCAATTAGTGACCATTCAAACTTACAACGGCACTGAAAAAAATGACTTACAACCATTTTCCACACTTATGATGATGCAGCAACCCCATGGTCATATGATTAAAATTCAGGCGCTTGACAACTGGCATGTATTTATGACGGCTGCAGTTTCCTGGGATCATGTGATCACCTTTTGCAACCTTCTGACTAGCAAAGTCAATGGGGAAGCCAGATTCGCTTAACAATTGTGTTACTAACTTAACAACTACAGTGATTCACTTAACAACTGTGGCAAGAAAGGTTATTAAATGGGGCAAAAATTCACTTAAGAAATGTCTCACTTAGCAACATAAATTTTGGGCTCAACTGTGGTCGTAAGTCAAGGACTACCTGTAACCCAATAACATTTAAAAAAATTTTTTAAAAAAAAAACATTACAAAAAAACCCCATACACCAACAAGGGGGTGCATTCTATTCCCCTAGCAATACAGCCACTTAGCAGGTCCCATTCCCATGTCATGGGATCCCCAGACCAGATGCAAGCCAAGTTTTCAGGCTCTTCTGGAAGACCAGCAAGATCAGGGTTAACCCGGCCTTGGGAGCAATGATCTTCCAGAGAATTATGTACTGTGGCAGAAAAATGCTACCTTCTAGTCTCCCATCAGATACATTATTTTGTGGATGGGGTCTGCAACATGCCTTTCTTTTATTATGTACTAGTTTTTATATTTTACTGTTCTAAACTGTTAGTCTGAAGGTTCACAGTATATATCATGGGCAAATGGTCAGTGAGCCTAACTCATCTATCTCTATTTTTATCTTCGGGATCACAAATGATTTGAACATTTATATCTGTGAAATATGGAGCATGTAATTTATTTTACTAATCAATAATATACAACTTTCTAGAGAATAATTTAGCATACATATTTTATGATGAAGTTAGAATTATGTATTCATTGCAGGTAATTCAATGGCACTTTCTTCCATCTATAAAATATGTACACTGGTAAAATGTAATATCACCTAATTAACCACCCATAGTAATTAAACTTTTGGGACTATATTATAGATAAATAAATCTATTATCTCTTCTGGAGGCACTCTGCCTGACTTTTCACTTGGGTGCAGTTTGTGGGTTAGCATTATGCACACACATAATGAAACCAACAAACTACTTTGCAACTGGAAGAACTGTGGTTTAGGTTTATGATTATTTATGAAACATAAAGTAAGCACATTCAGTGCTAATTACAGTTTATGAAACAAAATGAAGGAAGATAGCCATGTAGCTACCTTAAATCACTTTTCCATTGTAAAACACTTAGCCAAAATGTTTAGGGTTATATATATAATGTAACATCTAATTCTTTTTGGAAAGAAGAATACAAATATGGATGGCATATATTTTTGACTTCTTTTTAATTAAACATACTTCCAACCACAATATACCATCTCTTATCAATTAGGTAAAATGTATTATATTAACAAAGTTGCTTTTTTCTGATAGGAATCTTTTGGCAGTGGAAAAAATCCTACTGCAAAACAAATTGATATTTCCATCCACTTTTTACAATCATTTTTGGACTTAATCTTTTTGTATCGAAGAACACCAAATAAGCTAAGAACACCAAATAAGCTAATAAATTCATATGTACATTACTTATAAAACTCAGCATTATATGTTTCTGGGTTTTAATGTTAAGCCAGAGTACTAAATACTATACTAACTAATATCAACAGAGCCTAAATCTAACTATAGGTTGAAATGATTTTCCAAATACAGTCAAACTAATGCAAGTTGTGTTAAAACTAATCCAATTCCTGATGATGATAAGCAGGAAAAAAATATTGCATATGCAACAAGGGTAAAAGTTTAGAGTTGTGTAGACTACTATTGCAGAATTTGAGAAGCCATCCACTTTATGTAATGAGCTTTTAAAAACATGCTACATAATATTTATAAATACATTATTCTAACTATAGAATTAGAATTTGTCAGGTAATTTGCCAATTGGAATCATCCCAGACTGGCTCAATTCAGGGCCCAGTCAAGGAAAAGAAAAGTCCAAAACCTATTGTTTTGCAAAATCTACCCAAAGACATTTAAGATATTGTTTCAGTTGCAAGTTTTTCCAATGAATCAGAAAACCAACTATGACATCTTTTCAAGAAAATATCAAGACTATATTAAAAAAAATGGTACAGAGATGTTTCAATTCTATTTTTTCATTAAATATAAAGGGAGACCTATAATCTTTAAAATATATATCTCAAAAGGCAACATATCTGATTGCTTAAAAGAAACTATATATTCTGCAAATAGTAAATTTACCTTAAAGGAATATTTGCGATTTATATGATCTTCAGGTCCCACAGATGAAATTACATA
>NW_015386224.1:101038-149375 GCF_001527695.2 Protobothrops mucrosquamatus | reverse complement strand
CCCGTCCTGGACCCTAGACTCCAGTCTTTGACGCGAGCGTAGCCATTGACTGACAGCAAGACGTTGTGGCTCACCAAACTAACAGATCCAAGGCCAAATGACCTAAAAGGGTGGGAGGTGGAGTCTCCATCTCCGTGCTGAGAAAAGGCGTTCAGGTAAGACAACGCCCCTTCTCCAGCACTTGGAGATGGAGACTCCATCATTGGGACATACCAAAGCCTACTGTCCCTAAGGGTGGGTAGTAGACTGGTCCTGAGTGGCACTTTGGTGTAAAACTAGTTGGAGAACTCACCGTTCGAACAAAGCCTCAGCAGAGGCGAACTTATCAATTTTATAGCGCCAAAAGAAAGGAGAAGGTGAAGCCCAGGCGGCTCCTCTACAGACCTCCGAGACGGAAGCCTGAGTGGCTCCTGCCACAGAGGTAGCCGCACTTCAAGTAGAATGGGCTGCAATCCCGTGTGGAACCGGCAATGACTCAGCCTGGTACATCCTGGCGATGCATGCCCGTATCCATCTTCCCACAGTGGAAGAGGAAATTTTCGACCCGTTAGAGGAGTGTAAAGAAATGCAAAAGGGCTTCTGACTTTTTTTAACACTCAGCGGTCCACGAAATATAGTACCTAAAAGCCCTGCGGACATCCAGACTATGCCGTTGCTGCCCCAACGCATGCGATGGGCTGGGACAGAAATAAGGCAGCACTATCTCCTGTGATCTATGGAACAGGGAATTGACTTTCGGGACGAAGATAGGGTCGAGGCGGAGAATTACCCTAACCTGTTGAAAACACACGAATCATCCCGTATTGACAATGTCGCCAATTCCGAAATGCGACGTGCAGACGTAATTGCCATCAGGAATGCCACCTTGTGGGACAGTACATGAATGTCACACGTCCTGAGTGGCACAAATGAGATTTGATGATGGCACGAAGCACACGTGGCAGTTCCCACGATGGGTACCTGTGCACCACAGGGGGTTTGTTGATGGCGGCCCCCTTAAGGAACGACCGTATCAATTGGTGATGACCTAGTGATTCTGCAGTCGCAACTGAGGACCGTGGACAAAGTTGCAACCTGTTTGCGCAGCGTGTGAGGAACTAATCCCTTATTTAAACCATCTAACCAGTAGTCCAAGACAATTGGAATAGTCAGTTCCGTGAGCGACAAATGTCCGGAACACCAAGATTGGAAATTTTTCTCACACGGCCTCATAGATGCGGTTCGTGGATGAACGGCACAATGCCTGAATGACTGTGATGACCCCCGGTGAGCCGAGTTCCCTAGCTAAGATCGAACGCTCAAGCGCCAGGCGGCCAATTGGAGCCATTGTGGGTCCTGACGTAGAACGATCCCTTGACTGAGAGATATCTGTTCTGGTGAAATCCGCCAAAGTTCCTCCAGAGAAAGATTCACCAGGTCGGTGAACCAAGGTCTCCTGGACCAAGAAAGAGCCAACAGGAGGATTTCCGCTCACTCCCGAAGAAGCTTGCGGACCACGGCTGGAAGAATAGGTAGAGGAGGGAGGCATAAAGGAGACCCTTAGGCCAAGGGCTCCGAAGAGCGTCCGTTTGTTCCGCTCCGACCATCGGAAGGTGTGAAAGGAAGCGATCCAGCTGTGCATTGAATGGGGACGCGAAGAAGTTCACTAAAGGGAGACCAAAGCGGTGACAGATTCCCCGGAGGATCCGCGGGTGTAGACACCACTCCGAGTGGTCTATTGTAGAACTGCTCAGAATGTCAGCTTGTGTATTCGCGACCCCCGATATACAATCGGCCGGATGGGACCAGATTACGTTCCGCCCACAGACCCAGGAAAGGAGCCTCGGCCAACAGGCTTCGAGGCCGGGTACCCCCTTGGCGATTTACATGGACCTTGGCCGCCACATTGTCCGTGAGGACCAACACGTGGCGCCCTCTCACTAGGTGACAAAATGGCAAAGAGCTAGATGAATGGCCCTCAACTCTAGCCAATTTATATATTGTGTCAGGTCCAGAGCCGGCCAACGGCCCTGTGCCCAATGTTACCGAAGATGTGCCCCCCAGTTAAACTGGCATCGGTCGTGAGTACACTCCAGTCCGGCTCCTTGAAACCTAACGCTCTGAGTATGGCTGGAGAAAGCCACCACCTGAGGGAGCGTAATAGTCGTTGGAGGAAGAACTACCCTGTGTCGTGAGGCGCCGAGGTTCCTCTTCTGAAAAGGGAGCAAGAAGCATTGCAGCTCCCTGGAGAGGAGCCTGGACCATGGGACGATCGCTATGGCCGAGATCAACTTCCCTAACAGCTGGGAGGGACTGCCCAGTGTTACCAATCGACTCCTGTGCAGCAGAAGGATCGACACCCTTATGCTGTCTCTGCGATCTTGAGACAGGTACACCCGACATTCCATCATGTCAATAATGCCCCCCCCCGGAGCAAGAGCCTCGTTGTAGGCACCAAGTGGCTCTTGGGAAATTCACCGCGAATCCGTAGTCCTGGAGCAGGTTTATTACCAGTTCGAGATCCGCCACAGCTGACCGGGTGGATAATGACTGAATTAAAGTATCGTCCAGATAACCCTGGACTCTGACTGGCCTCAACCGTAAATGTGCTGCCAGGACCGCCAGAACCTTGGTGAACACCCTGGGAGCCGATGATAGACCAAATGGAAGTGCCCTGTACTGGAAGTGACTTCCTTTGTACATGACCGTAGAAACCGTCGATGGAAATTCAAGTTTGTTTGAGATCTAGAATAGCCCTCCATCCTCCTGATGTTTTCGGAACCACAAAGAGGATGGAGTAAAATTCCTGACCTCTTTGACCCAGTGGTACGGGCTCTATGGCTCGTATGCGTAACAAGTGTTGGACTGCATCGTCCATCAGCCTTTGTTTTGAACGGTTTCGGGGGTGCGGACAGGAAAGGGGAACCGATTTGGGGGGTAGGAGACGAACTCCAACCTGAGACCATGGCGAATGGTGTCGAGTACCCACGTATCTGTGGTGGTTGTCTCCCATTAGTGGGCGAACAGAGCAAGTCAGCCCCTTATGGGAGGAGTCGCCGATGAGTCACCTTGAACGGCGAAAAAACCTGTTGTTCCCTCGAAAGGACCGTATCCCTTGAGGTTGTTGCCTGGGCTCAGGATTGTGTCTATCAGGCTGTCTATCCTGCCTGTCCTGCCTGGGAGGAAATGAGCGAAAATGTTGGGTTTAATTATCTCGCTCCCCACGAAAGGACTGCCTTCGTGGAAAGTAGCTAGACCTTATTTTGCCGTTTTAGCAAGTCTTTAAGGACCTTGCGGTTATCTTTGTCTTCTGCTAAGTAGGGATTCAAAGAATCCCCAAACAACTTAGAACTCTGATAAGGAGCGGCTGCTAATTTCCATTTGGACTTAGCGCCCGCTTGCCAATGTTTCAGCCAGAGCATGTGGCATCCAGTTATATTGGATGCCAAAGCTCTGGAAGAAACCTTGGCGGCCTGTGAGGAAGTGTCCAACGTATACTCGGTAACCGCCACCATCTTACTGAGGTCCAGGAGCGTGCGGACCTCATTAGCTGGAATCCGGGCTTGGAGTTCCCAGATGCAGGTGAGGGCGGTCCTACTGAAAAAGGGAGGGGGAGGTATCAGCCCTGATCGCCCAGGTGGTGGTCTGGTGCGTCCTCTTATAACTGGACTCGCACTTGCGATCCTCGGCCTTAAGGGCTTCTGAAATTCGCCGGTTATGGCAGTGGCTGATACCAGGGCTCCCAATGGTTCGACCACCTCCGGAACCCTCCAGAGCCTCCTCCAGCTCCTTGGTCACATTATACAGTTTTTGTCCGAAGTAACTAACAAGGGAATCGAAGCCAGAGATGACCACTGTTTCTTGATAACATTCAGGGATAAGAAGAACAGGAGATACGGTGTTGCGACGCAACCGGTTCTACGTAACCTGGAGCCGTCTTCGCATCAGGCGGAGCGGGATCCTCTACAGCTGCGGAACCCTGTCACAGATGAGCCCTGGACGTGGTCTTGCGCAGTATGGAAACAAAGAAAGCAGGGTTAAATAAGCCAGCAAACATGGGTATCTGTTGAGGTACCTGTTCTTCCTCTGACCACTGGATCTCCTGTTCAAGAGGGGAATGGATGAGGTATGAATCCTCAAAACACAAGACCCAGATGGGGACGATGAATTATGATGGGTCTCATCCTCTAACCGTGGGACAGGAGTTGGAAGTGGCCTAACGGCCCGCTTTCTGGCATCCAGAGCACGGTCAACCGCCTGTGTGAGTAATAGAGCCAGACGCTCTTCCGAAGGGAAGGGAATTGGGTCAGCCGGGCGAAACCCTGCCGCATTAGGGGTAAACGTGGCCTCAGGAACCCCCTGCGCTGTCCTTGACAAGGAAGGCTGGGAAACAAATGAACATCATCCGTTCTGCCCTGCGTGGTAGAAGGGAATGACTCCCCACCCGACTAAACACCCCTAGGTGAGGCTGATACCCCAAGGGGTAAGTAGAGGACTAATCCCGTGGACTCATATGTCTCTATTCTGGCTCTCTTCTGCTCTCTGGAAAAACTCCTTTTCCCAAGGCTTGGTGTCTCCTGGTAGCCTGTTTATCAGATTGTTTAGTAATTTTGGCAGTAGATCGCCCCTTAAGGGTCGCTTTACCAGTGCCTTCCAGACCGAGTGAACCCGATGAGGATGGCTGGGCACTCAATGAGGAAGACAAAACAGTTTCCTCCATTCCACGATGACAGTGGAACACAATAGGGGGCTCCTGTCGTCTGGAGAACGTTAAAATCTGGGTAAGGACAGACGGACTACAAGGGACGCCTGTAACCCAGATACAATTCCCAGTTGGATAAGGACAGGTACTCTGATGGGGCACCTGGAATCCAAGGGGTGATATTAACGTACGAGTAAGGACAGACGCTCTATAGGGATCGCCTGGAACTCGTATCTAAGTGCTGGGATAAGGACAGACACTCTATAGGGGTTGTCTGGAATCCCAGTCAGTGCCAATTGTAAAAAAACAAATTAAAGGACCAGGAGACTTCAAACCAAAGAAGAAGTAGTTAACTGAGACTGAAGGTTGATTGAATAATTGAGAAGCAACAGGTGCTCACTAGATATATAGGGAGGGATATACAAAATGGCGGCCGTTAAGATAAATGGTGGCCTGCCCTTGATTTAAATAATCCTGTGATTACTCCAGCCCATGTTGGAATTAAGGGATGGAAATACTGTTAAAGGTGCAAAAAAAGGTTTGCAGTCAACGAACC
Organism: Protobothrops mucrosquamatus; assembly: GCF_001527695.2. NCBI lineage: Eukaryota > Metazoa > Chordata > Lepidosauria > Squamata > Viperidae > Protobothrops > Protobothrops mucrosquamatus. Next base: position 144,138 of record NW_015386224.1, on the reverse strand, counting down.
AATTTTACTTTTTTTCCCCCCCTTCAAGGAAATCAGAGTGAAGGTCTGGCTGAAATGTATGGTGCCCAAAATGGCGGCCGCGGCCTATAACCAGGGACCGTGAGGTCCAAAATGGCGACCTCCCACGACTCTGCCCGCAATGAGGCAATAGAAACGAACTCACTGCCTGTTGTCTCCGCAACGCGAGCAAGTAACGGAGAAAAAAGCAAAGAAATCTTTCCCTCGTTCTCCGATCAGCCTGCTAGATGCCTGATCGGAGTAGAGGCTGCACGCGCGCGCGCACCTCCAGTTGCTCTCAATCTCTAGAAGGCCTAGCAACAAAAACAGGCCCCGGGCTGCCTCCGCAGCTCCGCAAAACGAAATAACCGCGATCGGATGCCTCGCGCACCCAATCTATCCACGGAGCTGCAAACGCAAGCTCCGTAAAACAGAAGACTCCGGAGACCAACGGCCTTTGGTCTCCTTCCGAAGGAATCGTAAGAAAATGAAGAAGCACCCCCCTCCCGGCCTTCCCCAACCTCCCGACAGCCTGTGGAGCTGCAGCCGCAAGCTCAGTCGGCTCAGAGGAATTTGGAGACTAACAGCCGTTAGTCTCCTACCGGTAATTTTAGTGTGAGGGGTGAATTTTTTGAGGCTAACAGCCGTTAGCCTCCGTTAGAAAGGCCCGGTAGGGAATGTGGAGGGGGGAAGGAGAGACAGAGAGGGAGGAACCCCTTCCTTGGAAGGGCAAATTTTATAGGCTCAATACCCCTAAGAGAAGGGAAGGAGAAAGGTTATTTTAAAAGGAAACCCCATTAAAGAAGGGGAGTGGAAATTCCACCATTGAGAAATAATACCTGCCTAGAGCCAAACTTGCAACGTCTGTCTTGGGCAAGATCAAGTCAAAGACTGGAGTCTAGGGTCCAGGACGGGCGTGGCAACTTTGGCTGACTTGATCTGATTGGGCAGGAATACAGTCTACTACCCAATGGTGGAGTCTCCATCTCCAAGTGCTGGAGAACAGGAGGTACTAAATGTTCAGTAGACCCAAATGCTATCTTCCAATTGAGACAATGAGTATTATAAAAACTAAAGAGTGGTTACAATATAGTGGGGAAGCACATGTATGCATGCAGAAGGCCCTAGGTTCAATCCTTTGCATTTCCAATAAAAAATAGTGAATTGAGAGCTAGAAAAAAATATTATATAACCCTCTATAAAGAAGATTCCAATTTCTGCCCACATTGCTAAATATTCTGCAAATACATTGTAGTATATAGTTCAATGTAAATCACTTCCCAACAATATCAAAAAATATAATTCAATGTCCTGTTTCCAACAGTGTTCAGTTCATCCTGCAAAGCTTAAACCAGAGAATGGAATAGTAATTTTTCAGCTTGGAATTGTCTCTCCTCCTCTACTAAATTTCATACCAATTCAAATTCCCTGATCATGTCAATAATTGTAGAGCTGACATATGAGAGAAATGAAGTACGTATGAAAAACACAAACTGATGCAATAAGTTTCCACTTCACATTTAAATAAGAAGATCAAGGCATTTGTACGTTTCAGTTTGCTCTAATTATGCATTCTTCACTTGGACCATGCATCATTGTTCACAAGGTTAAAAGTATTCAAAAGAAAAAGACTGCTAGTGAAGATGTATGCGATGCCTGAATAAATAAACAGTAATTCTTACTTTCTCTATATGAGGAGTATATACAACAATTGATCTGTCAGTGCAATATCAGAAATGCATGCTTATAAAATGCAACAGCCATTAAGGATAACCTTCCCTCAAATATCATATTCAGCCAAACAAAAGATAAACCTAAATTCCAAAAGGAGTAGATGGGGGGGGGGAAATGTAAGCATATCTTGTGTGTTGCTTGTGCAAAAATCTTGTGCCCACTTGGTCAACCCAGGTTTGCCAACCAGAAGCCAACTTGGAGATTCCTTCTGCCAACAAATGTGAGTATATGACACACCAATATACATCCATGCACATAAGCAAGCATGTATCTATAACTGTTAAAAATCTCAGTAGAAAAAAGGGAAAGGCTAGAATAAAACCAGTATTAAATAAATTAATAACTAATTAAAATGAATAGCCTGAAAAATATGTTGTACATTAATGAATCCACATCTGAATATACTAACCTTTCTCTTTCAAACCACTCTCACAAAAGAATAATAAAATAATGCACCTAATTTCTGTTGTTTCTGCAGGAAGAATAAAGAGGGAAAAATGGATGTGGATTAAGCAATGGATGAGGAAAAGGAGAAGGGGCTGAGCAGGGAAGGAAAAACTAAGGAAAGAAGCCCTGTTTGTACTTTACAAAAAGTTAAATCCGTTAGATAAGGAATTCTTCTCAAGCCATTCTTCAGGCTTACTTTAATAATAGCTGTACTCATTTGCATCTCTACTATTTTTAATAGCTGTCTTTTATTCTTAAGGAATGCAGCGTAGCATTCTAAAGTAACTGGTAAAAATTGGGGGGAAAGCTTCCTATTCATATATGGTAAATATGGTAAGTGGGAAATAAAAAGCTGATTTCTATATTGTCCAGAGACAATTATTATTTTTATTTTAAGCAACAGACGCAATATGCAGTTAGTTCTCAGTTGCAGAAATATTTTTAAACAAAGATTTATATTCACTAACCTTTGTAATAAAATAAACAGTAATCTGCCAGCACAAACCACCTTCTTTTCCATAATCTCATCCCAGAGCTATCCTGAAACACAAATGACAATATGTATCTGGTAAAAACTTAGAATAAAATAACACAAAAATATACTAAATAAAATTTGGAATGACTATGTGTCTCTTTAATGTATGAAAATGTGCTAAAAAAGAGCCAGCTATCATAGCATATCATAATCAAGCCTACTTCTGAATGTTTTACAGCTCTTCTAGAAGGTAAGGAAAGTTAGAAATTAGCATAAAGAGGTTAGCATAGTGGAAGAGCAGGCATCTTGTTAGAAATGATTAATGCACATGTAGTAGACATGGAGAAGACCCCCATATGATATGCTTTGTCCTATTTTTGTTCTACTGTAATTTCATACCTGTAAATTTGTTAATCTATCATTATGAATATCAGCATGGTTTAACAGCAGGAATATACTTCTTAATTATACAGTATATCCCCAAAGTGGAATTTATTACTATGAAGAATTTTGGGTTTACCAACATGGGGTGTAATAAAAAAAAAGGGTACCCTTCAGCATGACTCCAGATTTACAGTTTTGGATTGATGATGTGTGTGAACTGACTCTACTGGTGTAATAGAAAGATTGATCAGAAAGATTCAGTATGATTAAAGTTTAATGATGTGTTTAAAAATGGGTTGAATGATTTTCCTCATAGTTATTATAAGACACTTTTCTCATTTCCTTTTTTATCTTTTCTTGGTTAGTTCATTTCTTCTTTTATCCCCTGTTCTTTGTAAATCAAAGCAACTTTTTTTTAAAAAAAATATAATACTCACTTGTTTGTGAAGCCAGCCTCTGACCACAACAGGAATATTAGGGTTTCTCCTTATAGCTTGATCCCTTTTCCCAAAGCTATGAACCTTATTGCTAGATTTTACTAACTAAAAAAAAAAGCATATATAAGATAAGCAAGTACAAACTATATTTAGGATTAACTCCAAAGAAACAGTGGAATAATACAAGAATTTATATTCTGCTACTGATTGTGTAATTTACACTAGTAGTTGACTAAATTAACAAAATAATCAGCAGAAGCAAACATTTGACAACATCATAATAATGAACTATTGAATTACAAATTCACAACTTTTCAGTCCTTCAAACCCTATTGCTTGATCTTTGCAAACTGGGAGGTAGTAAAGAGAAAACTGCTGTACAGGTAGTCCTTGACTTACAATTTCAATTCATCCCAAATTTTCCATTCCTAAGCAAGACAGCTAAAGGAATTTTGCCCCATTTTACGACCTTTCTTGACATAGTTGTGTGTCAACAACATCACTGCAGTTGTTAAGTTAGTAATACGGTTAAGTGAATCTGCACATATTTATGTATTTATACTTAGATCTCTGCTAGTTTTCTGTTTTAATATTCATGTGAACCTACAGAATAATGCTTCAGTAAGATCAGAACAAATACACTTTTGGACACAAAAGCTGTAGATGACCAGACTGAGCTTGAGGGAGGGATCAAGCATGTGATCAGTCTCAAATCCCTTTGTACCAGAAAAGATCTAAGTCCAAGTTACTTTGAATTTGTTGATTTTTATTTACCGCCAATTTGCTTTGATCTTTAGTAGTTCAAATCAGTGCAGGGAGTCTTAACATTCTATAAATCTGTATTGATTTGAACTGCCTTTTCTCCTGATCTCCTACACTTGACAAAAGTCCTGATATAAACTTTCGTTCATCAATGAAAAAGAACAAGCTAAATACAAAAGTGCCATAATTGGCTATTTGATGCTATAGTAGAATTTTCTTGGGAACATTTTCAAGTTATTTTGGGATTTATAGCTGGGTTTGTAAGAATAAAATATAAAAATATTCAGTTTACTATTTTTCTGTATCTGTTTGTGTTGCATAATAGGTAAGTTATTCTTATTTTTGTATTAACCATTTTCATTAAAATATTTACTCTCTGGGGTATAAAACAGTGTTTTCCTAGAAGTGTTTACATCAAGCTTCCCACCACATAAGAGATGCCTTTAAGACTAATGATTTAGATTTTTTTCATACAATTACAATGTTCAGCAAATAAACTGTAAGTCCAAGCACCAAACTATATGTTAAATAAATGCTTAGCACAAGAGTACAACAGCAATGCACACTTAGGATCAACCCCCTACACATCTTTAAGAACACAGAAAATAGGTAAGAGGGATATGTCTAATTCAAATCTAAACGCATCCATGAATTTCTTCTATGGATTTAATATTGGCACAATGCCCCCCAATACAGTTCATTCTCTTAATATGCTTCATTTTTCAAATTTAATTAAAAACTCACATTTACCTTGGATCCAAGTTTTGTATCTGTAGTGGATGTAGTTACTGCAGTAGATGTTTCACTGACCATACTTGAAGGTCTTTGGTTTATCTGATGTTTGGACATATGTGAATTATGCCTAAAAGTAAGAAATCACAATTTAATTCATTTTTAATCTTTTTTTTAAAACAGTGGAACTAGGATAAAGTAATGCTGCAAACTTTCCCTTGTTTCTAGCTCACTAGTTCAGTAAATAGCTTAAGCCAGATAAAACATCATTCATATCATTAAAAAAGGTAAAACCTTCAAATCAAATTTTACTCCTGATGGCTTACAGACCATGTAGCTTTTTTAGCAGCGATACAGTGGCTGGCTATTATGCAAGGTTTTTTTAACCTTATCTTACAGACCTGGAATCCTCTGGAAGTCTTTTAATTCTCTTAATATTTACATCCTAATCAGGCCTGTCCAAGTTCCCCAAAAGCCTAGTCAGGTGATGCTGTGTAATTGCATAATTGGCTTTGAAAAAGGAAAGTATAGTCTTGGGAATGTAATCCAGATTAGGCCTGCCATAGGAGCAAAGACTGCAACTTTCCCATCAAAATCTAAATTTAAAATGAAGTCCGCACTCTCCAATTTCCTTTCTAAAAGGTTTTTTTTTTTTAGAATTAGCACAATAAATACAGTCCTCAACTTACAACTATTTGCTGAACAATGGTTCAAAGTTGTGATGGTCTTGGAAAAAGTGATCTATGATTCATCCTCGAAGTTACAACCATCACACCACCTGCATGGTCATGTGGTTGCAATTCGGGCACTTGGTAAGTGGTTTGCATTTACAATGGTTACAGCATATTGCATAGTCATGTGATCATGATTTGTGACCTCCCCAGATGATTTCTCACAAGCAAAATCAATTGGAGAAGCTGGATTTGCTTAACAACCATACTGTATAAGTCACTTAACGACCATCTGATTTCTTATTGATTGTGGTAGAAAAAATGAATTTGATCGTATGAAGACTTGCATTTTAAATCTTCAAGCAATAGCACAGGTTGCAAAAAAAAGATGAGACTTAAATTAGCAACATGACAGAATTTTCTGTTGAAGGTTATGGCTAAATGAAGTCATAAAATATTGCTGCCCTGAAATCTGACCAGTCTTATCTAGCTTAACACAGACAAATAAAAGGTCTGACAAACATAATGTCCAGAATGTTTCCATTGTTGTCACTGATATTTAATCAAGGAATACATAAAAACAGACAACTAAAACAATTATTGAGTCATTGTTCATTATTTCTCTTATAAAAGACCAAACTATCAGGAGAAAGCAGCGAGTGAAACCATAACAATGAATTTCATGGTTTCACTCAAGACAAGAGAAGATTAACTGCCATCTATCTTCAATTTAATGTTTTTTTCGGGACTCAACAATTTAACTGATTGTATATTTTAAGAATATGTGTTTTTTTTAAATGAAAAATTTATTTTTCCACATGTACAAAGCATCTGATTAAAGGTATAAATCCTTTTAAAATATCCCAAATATAATAATGTACACGAACAATACTGAAATAAGGATGAAATATTATTATGTTCATAGCATTTTTGAACTGATGGTCTGGTACACTTAATAAGTGTTATAACATCTTTTGCTATATAACATCTGTTTTCTTATGTTTGTATCTGAGGAAAATATTTTAATGTTTTACATAAAGAGTTGCATTTTCTTTGCTTCTATCTTTGTTTTGGCACAAATCAATATTCTGAAGACTTCTTTTTGTTCCTTGCTAACTTGTGCACTTTTTGAAAAGGGGTATACAACTCTTTTCAGGCTGAGGGGTTTACCTTTGAACAGCATGGTGAGAAATGCGGTGGGAAGATTGCCAAGACAAAGAACTGAAAAGGGCTAGAATTTCATTGTCATTCAATAAATTAAATGATATATGTATTATTATTCATATGTATCTAATAATTTTCCACTTGTCACAATAAAAAATGTAATTCAACCTCAGTTTTTTAATGGAGGAAAGTGTTTTTATTTTTGGAGCCTGGGATGAAAGAGCATACAATGGGAAAAAATTGTTCCATCATTCATTCATAAGCAATTGGAATGAAACAACAGTAGACACTAATAGGCAGTTATAGAATAAGCTTGTAGAACTTCAACTACTAATTAGAGGTTAAGAATAGTTATTAGATGTGTAAGGCAAATCAATCTACTTACTCCTCTTGTAAAATGAACTCCAAGTTTTCTGGGGAAAACTGGCCAGTCACTGGATGTTTAAATGTGGTAATTTGGTGGTTGTGGCTGAAAGGAAATTCAAAATCTAATTCAATACCAAAGTAAGCACAAATAACATAAAATAACATTTTACAAAAATCTTATTACACTTGAATGGCTTCTGCTTTCTACAAGCATGTTTTTTGCAATAAGCTGAGAGATACCAGTAGTTTCCTGAATGTATTACAGATATACTATTTATTTCAATCTGTAATAAGAATCCATTTATTATGTTCCCACTTCTGATATTTAAGAAAAATAAGCAATGTATGTTTCTATACTCGCTTTCAAAAACATTGCTTTTGTTTTTGAAAGATTAAATTATTAACATTTGTTTCTCTTAAATCTTTGGAGTTGCACTTGCTGCACAGTGCAGCAGGTGTCCTCATCCTATGGCTTCAGGGAATCCTCCCTAGTCTATGATTGGTCAGTAAATAATGGCAAGACTTGGAGTGCTGGATGGTTCAGTAGCAAAAAAAAGGCAAAGGGCATCATTCTGTGGGATAGAAGAGACTGATGGGAGGGCAGGAACAGCACCAAGGATTGTTGATTTGACTTCTGGAGAAAGAAGGAGGGCATATCACAAAAGCCACAAGGTGGGCTAATGAGTGAATTCCTGCCAAAGGGCAACCACCTCTTCCACAGTCCCAGCAGGAACATTGCAAAATGCTCTATTTTTGCTGTGTTTTTTCAAGAGCAGCAGTCAAGGTGATTAACTTTCAAAATTAATTGGATCAGGACCAATAGAAGTGCCAAGGCACTGCGGGGACATAGGACTCTCCACTGGACTTTATTGTTGGACAGACTTCACTGCTGGACTTCATAAAGCAGATTTAAATGAACAATGACAACCATAGTTCCCAGGCTCTTTAAAAAAGAAAGGAAAACCTGCACACCATTCCGTTAAATTCACAATACTTGCACATGCTTACTGGGAAGAGTAAGTTTCAAACGGATTTTAGTGTAGGTAACAAACTGCAAATGACAAGGCAGAAGAACAGGGAAGAGCCCAGGGTTGTATTAAAACCAATTTTTTCTCTAACCCTCTGCAAAGAGGGGCCATCTTGGATTTGGACTCATTTTCCTAATTGTTGTATACAGTAAATAACATAATAAGGCTGGTAGGTTATTGGATTGCCTGCAGTGTGGAATTTTTGCTGTCCACTGAGCTTGGCTGTTTCCTTGAAGACGTTTCAAGCACTGATGATATTAACTAATTGGGTAATGAAATATCTACAATCAAACAACCAATCTCAAAAAGCATCAAGAACTCTGCAATTCAACCCTGAGCTACAGATACTCTCTGCTGTTAGGGTCATCCTGAAATCTTACAGAAGGTCTGCCACCACTCAATTCTTTAAAAATTGTCGCAGTTCCACTTCACAATCACATTTTCTTTGTTTACTTACAATCTTGTCACAATTCCATATCACTGCCTACAGCATGATTAGTACTTTCGTGTTATCCGAGATAACTGGAAAGTTGCTATGTACACCAAGTTGCCACTGTTGCTGTATTTATGTTTAATTGAATGAGTTTATTTTGCTACCGTACTTGACGTGTGAGGAACAGAACACTAGCTTCTACTGCTTTACAGAAAAATACATCCACACCCGCGTCCATGTATACACAGGCACACACATACACTGCATTACGGAATTTGAACAAATATTTAAACTGGCTGAAGTTCGCTCGAACAGGACACACTTGCTGACAGAGGTCAGCTGATCTTTTCTGCCAGTAAGATGCCTTCACATTCTTTATTTTCTACCTGGTTAATAATTCATGCAAGGCTCAAGGTTAACTGTGCGTTTGTTGAAGACTAGGATCTAATCAGCCGGAATACAATTATTCAGAGAAAAAGGTTTAGAGCCGATTGTGCATATCCATGTTTGACAGGTTAACTCCTATGTGAACATAAACCCGCTGTTTGTGTTTAATATATATTTCCACATCCCTTTTATCGTTTAACTAAAATTTGGTATCCATCTAAAATGATTTATTAAAATGTACACAGAAATATGAATAGAAATATGAAATTAGATCCATTAAGCTAAATTCACAGAATTAAAAGCAAAGTGCTGCAAGTTTATCCATTTAAAGTACTGAAATATAGGTTGGTTGTTTAGAATAAATTAATTCTATTCTAATAAAGGATATTTTATATATCAATATTCCAATAATAAAATAGTTTTGAATTATAACTATTTTATAGAGTCAAGGTCTAACACACTATTTTAAGCAAGTTCAATTGTTTGAATGGAAATGTTCTTTCTTTTGACATTTCCTTCTTCAAACAGAAAACACCTATGTTATATGCAGTGTATATAGTGTTCTTAGATTTTTAGTTATTTGCACCAAGACCATATTCAGAATCCCTTTGGCCAGTGTTTTAATCTTCTCTTCACCACAACACAGACAAATCAGTAAAGAAAGCCAAAACTTATTATGTTTAAACTTCCAAATACATTTGTCTTTAAGGTGTCACAAAAATCTTCACTGTCTTCATTTCTATTAATAAAATACACTCAGGCAGAATTGTCTCATCATTTTTGATTTAGCTTTCCAAAACCAACCTCTAACTACTCATATAATTTAAAAGCAATTATTTATTATTACAGTACTTTAAATTATTTATGTCTTTATTATCATAAAGTAATAAACCTCACCCATAAGCCTACTGCATACCTATTTCTGAAATATTGCTTCTACATTTGCATGCAGTAGTGATTACAAAACTCAATCCGATGTTTACATCTTATCATATTTGTGTAACTATTATTTTAAATGCTTTATGCCTATTCATGCTAAAACACATGAAAAGCTAGCACTGCTAGCAAACAGATATATTTTGGAATTAGGAATTCAAGACCACCCAACCATGCCTGACAGAAATATATTAAAGATTCATTTTTAAGGCCCATTTGGGATAGTGGCAGCTGAAAACTAACAATGTTGCTAGGTTCTGAATATTTTAAGGACAGTAACTATGGGTATTAGTATTAGCAGCTGATGCCTGCTTGTAGCATTTCTATTGCAGCTACAAAGCTATGTCTTTATCTTTCATGACAATAGGTTGCACGCCACTAATTTTGTTACTTCAAGGAATCTGGCTTGAAGTGTTATTCATGAATGTGGTAAAACATCATTTTAATAATAATAATAATAATAATAATAATAATAATAATAATAATAATAATAATAATAATAATAATAATAATAATAATAATAATAATAATAATAATAATAATAATAATAATAGTAAAGTTGGAAGGAACCTTGAAGGTCATCTAGTCCAACCCCCTGCTCAGGCAGGAAACCCTATATCATTTCGGACAAATGGCTGTCCATCTCTTCTTAAAAACTTCCAGTGTTGGAGCATTCACCGCTTCTGGAGGCAGGTTGTTCCACTGGTTAATTGTTCTCACTGTCAGGAAGTTTCTCCTTAGTTCTAGGTTGCTTCTCTCCTTGATTAGTTTCCATCCATTGCTTCTTGTCCTGCCTTCAGGCACCTTGGAGAATAGCTTGACTCCCTCTTCTTTGTGGCAGCCCCTGAGATATTGGAACACTGCTATCATGTCTCCCCTCTTCCTTCTCTTTGTTAAACTAGACATACCCAATTCCAGCAGCCGTTCCTTATATGCTTTACCACCTCTGTATTCTCAATTCTTTTGTGAATTCTTTTGTGAAAGAGTGTAGATTAGCATCATTTGGTATGTTGGTATCATTTTGTGCCTTCAGTCTTAGATAACTTACTTTCAATGTTCACTTTTTAATATTTTATCTTCTTTCCACTCTGCAATTTACTTCAGGCATGCACAGTGGTTACTCAAAAGGTATACACATACAAACACAACCCTCCCCCCCACACATACACTTACTGAATGCCTCAGATACCATGTTATGTCTATATCTACAAAGTTTAGAATAATGCCGACTATAGTCTTCTTTATGACATTCTGAGGGAGGTAAAGTTGGACTTTGAAGTAGCAGGATAGAAACAGCACTGATACTTTTGAGCCTTGGTGTTAGAGATGACTCTTGAAAATACCTCAAGAATAGCCAAGAAAGCAAACAAATAAATCGTTGAACAATTCAACCCAAACGTTTGACTAGAAGCACAAATGACCAGGGTCAAAATGTCATAATTTGGGCACATAATGCGAAGACCTATCTCTCCGGAGAAGTCTGGGAAAGAGAAGAGGATAATCAGCAAGGGTGGAAGGACTGTCTCCCTCTTTGATATAATGAATTAAGGCATCAAGATGGAAACCAGGAGACTGTAAGTACTACTGTAGTCTACCTTAGGTAAAAAGTTAACTGATGACTTTGGGCCATTCAATCTCTCTCAGCGCTAAGAAGAAGGCAATGGCAATCTACTTCTGAAAATTTTGCCAAGAAAACTGAAGGGGCTAATCCAGGCAATTAACAGGAGTCAACATTATCTCAAAGGCTATATATGGCCCATCATAAAATGCTTTTGACAAAAAAAAGTTATATGAGCACTTTGCTGAGAATGTATTGCACTGCAAATTATCTATTTTAACTGGCAATTAAGTGAATAACACATAACCATTTCTTCTGTTCTCCACATTCAAAAAAAATAAGTTTGCAAAAGGTTTTTAAAAAACCAGGAAATAGGAACTCAATGTTATTTTGGGAAATCCAGTGGCATTTTTAGAGTTCTGCTCTGAAAAGGTATTCATTCTTCTAAGCCTTGTTTCCAGAATAATTTACATTTTGCACCCATTATTTTGGTGCATTGCTGCATAGAAAGGAATCATTCTGAACTGTGCCAACTGGTGTATCCTTGGGGATCGTGAATTGGTCATGCTTCCCTCTTTAAGCATTTTAAAAGAGCATCCTAAATTAATTTATCAGAACTATTATTACACAGATGAAAATTTCAATTAAGTTATTCAGATAAATAAATCATATTTAGAAAGGTTATACTTTTTTGCTGTCAGTTTTCCAGGGCAAATGGATTAGGAATAAATACCTAGTCATTATAATATTATTGATTTGTAGCTGTAGAAATGAGGTGGATTAATCTTGAAGGGCATTGTAACTGTTAAATAGAAGAATCTATAACTCATAAAAATTATATATCTCTTCCAAATGAATGTAGTGTGCCCTACATTCAGAAGGAGAAGGAGAAGGAGAAGGAGGAGAAAGAGAAGGAGAAAGAGAAGAAGAAACCCTTAATTTGCTAACTACCATATTCATCAGCTATAGCCATTGTTTGCCAAATAGACATCTACCGTATACATTTACATATACAAGACAATTAAAATAAAACATTATACCACAACTTTTGGTTACTGAGACTTTTGTTATAACCTTCTGCTACTATTGCCATAAAATGTCAACTACAACCCAGGGCATTTACAGCAAAATTTGAAATGGGTTGTGTGAAATGACTACTCTTAAATCTGTGACTATTTATTACATTTGTGTTTTACATATGCACAGTGCTTTTTTTCTAAAAAAAAAAAAAAAAAAGGTGCTGGAACTCACACACGTCATACAATCCGCCTTGCCTACCCTACAAGGTTCCATCCCAAAAAGGTGCCGGAACTTTGTTCTGGGCGTTCTATGAGGAAAAAAGCCCTGTATATGCAGAAGAATAGTAACTTTACCAACAGATCATTGGATAGGCATCAAGACAGTATTCAAGACAGTATTCAAGAAAGGATTCATCCAAAAGATGCAAATCCAAATGATATTTTTTCACAAAACTGGGCACTTGGGACAATAGTAGTATCTTTTATAGGATCCCATACACATATGCAACAGCTACTGTAGAAGTACCCATGGCCTTTATAGCTCTTATGTAACAGAAAATATTTGTAAAATGTCTTTTGTGCTAAAACATATAGGAAAGACATAGCTAGATCCTGAGCAATATTTGTAAGAGACATATTTGTAATATGTCTCTTACAAATAAATCATGTGAAGTAGGACAGAACAGAAGTGCATGATTGTCTAATTCCAATAGATTTAACAGCTGAAGTAAAAATAGTGGAAGCACAATATCCTATGGCAGGTGAACAAAGACAATGAATAATAAAATAGATTTAAGAACAGACAGTTAGCTAGCATGGAAAGCTGAAATAATTCACTCAAGTGTGGAATAATGTACGTATAAGTCCTGATATCTTTTGATGCATTTATCTCATGCACATACCACAATCAACCACATGGAACATGAAATTCCCTTATCAAATTATGCTTTAGAAATTATGGTAAAGTCTTCTCAACACTTACTACAGGTATAAAATTAGGAAAAATACAGCATAATAAAAATTGGATTCCCAAAGAGATTTAGACTTTTAGATTTTTAATGGATTATGAAAGAACCTTTGGATTCGCCATTCCTAAATATACTGTTATGAATGTCTGTAATATCTGCACTAATTTCGACTTTTAAAAGCTCCATACATTATATTAGTAGTACTGCACTGACTATATCAAATGATAATTTCTAAAAGCATCATAGAAAACAAGAATATTTTATGATCCAAATGTTTACAGATGTCATAACTAGATATTCTTATAACAAACCAAAAGCACAGATCCTATACATGAACATTATGCTACGTAGACAGATATATTCTATATTTTTAGAGGAGGGGCTCAAAACTGTGTTGTTTCTTTAAATTTTACTATATACATTTTTATTAAATATGTCCATTTTTTTCTGGTTGTTACCAATTTACTATCTCAAAATATATACCATCAACTTAGTCTCATAGACATAATGGTGATACCTATCTTACCTACATTAAATGAGCAACTATCTGAATGTGCTGTTTATCTGGATATGGTCTGCTGGAGAACACGTGTTCTGGTCTTTTGTTTCCTTCTTAGTTTTTTTAATTATCTCTTCTGAATGGCATATAAATATGGTTTATTTATATTGAGGATTCATTTGTCTGAATGCCTAGCTTTCAGGAATTTCCTACCATTTGTGGATTTACCTTTTCTAGGATGCTCATAGCTTCCCTGTTGACTATGGACAGATTCAGCCATCGTTTCAACTGAAAAATTGTGAGCATCCTAGATCAAGCTAAAACCCAAAACACTAGGAAATATGTGTCATGACATTACAACCCAAGCTTCTGTATTTCTATCACATTATCACATGAAAGTATATAGGGTGCAGAATTTATTTTGTAATGATGTGACACTTATTTCTTCACTTCTCTCCCTTAACCCCTGCGATGGATGTCCATGGTCAGAATATAATAACTGTGCAAAGAACAGATATCAGTGCAAGGAACAAGTTTAATATATGCAAATAAGAGCTCAAAGAAGTATAAAAAGAAATAAGCTACATCACAAAAATTTAAACAGAAATTTCAAAGAGGTAAAGATCCAAGTAGCTTTTAGGACATGCTATCATGATATTGAAAGAAAGATGGAAGATGAAAACTAAGAAATATGTACAATGACTGTATATATATTTCTAACATCAAGCAAGCAAGAAAAAACATATTCCTGCCAAGAATGTCAACAAATAGAGAAAAATAACAAGACAAGAAAAGTGTGCTGGAGAAGTAAAGAGATTAATCTTGGTGAGACAATCAATGACAAACTTAGAGAAGACCACAAGGAAAAGTGTGAAAGTTGGACATTGAGAAAAAGTGACAGCCAACTGAAAAAAAATAATTTGGAGAATTGGGATTAAAGACATTACTGGAATGTCTGGATATGAATTATTACATATGTTGGCAGAAATATGAGTTACTACTAATGAATAAGTATTTTATTTCCTGTTAACAGAGCTATTTTTCCTGCTGAACACGCTACCTATCTGAAATCTGGATTTATAGTTTCTGCTTATAGGGAATCAAATACGTTCAACGATCTGACTAAGTTTTCTCAAAATCAATTTACTGTAGCAGTAAATCTCAAGCTAAACATTTCACAATTGTATTGATGATTACAATTTTTGAAAGTCAAATATAAGACAATATAAGACAAAAACATGATGATTATTTTTCAGATACTTTTTTGCAATTATGGCAAAAAGTAACAATCAATGCTATTTTTTTTCAAATGTATATAAAATATCCAGCTGTACAGTACTTCTTTGCAACAACTGAATCACACTTACTTTTTCAGAAATACAGGTAGATCTCGACTTACAACCCCAACCGAGCCCAACGTTTTCACTGCTAAGCAAGATAGTTGCTAAGTGAGTTGTGCCCCATTTTATGATATTTTTTGCCAGTTATTAAGCAAATCACTGCAGTTGTTAAGTGAAACATGCAGTTGTTAAGCAAATCTGGCTTCCCCCATTGACTTTGCTAGACAGAATCTGGCTGAGAAGGTTGGAAATGGTGATCACATGACTCTAGGACAGTGCAACCATCTTAAACAAATGCCAGTTGCCAACTGCCTGAATTTTGATCACATGACCATGAAGATGCAATGGTTGAGAACTGATTATAAGTTACTTTTTTCAGTGCTGTTGTAATTTTGAACAATCACTAAATGAATGATTGCAAGTCAGGAACTATCTGTATTGAAGCTGGTGCCACCAAAAAACTTCATTAGTTATAATTAGACAAAACAGCCTCGTTATCTGCTTCCTCTTTCTTGCCTGTCTCTAAAGCAGCAAAATTTTATACATAGGGGCTGTAACTCTACACAGTGTCTCATCACGATACTACAACACAGGATAAAAAAAACAACAACCAAGGAAACTGCATGTGGATAAAAGTACATGAAATAATAGGTCCATAACACTTTATGGGAATTGATAATACCTGTAAAAATAATACAACACCAGAAAAGAGTTAAATAAACAAACAAAAAATGAAGCTAAAGTTCTGTACTAATTGAAATGAAAATAATAATCATAGCAAGGGTAAATGAAGAAAATTATTGCAACTGAATTTATATTAAAAAATTTAAGGAAGAAAAGACCTGGGATGGAAACCAACAGAAAACGGGAGAAATTATCATTAGAATTTGGATTTTAACTTATTCCTGATTCCAAACAGCCAAATAGGAAAGAGAAAATAAGCAAAATTTTTGGAAGCCAATATAAAATATGTGCCGTTAATGAGCAGGTGATTATGTAGCTGGGAGTTGAATACAAAAATTATAATCTCAGAAAGTTTACCATCAAACAGTGATACCAAAATTACATGTTTGATTAGCAATAGCACTTAGACTTATATACCGCCCTATAGTGCTTTACAACAGTTTTACAAAGTCAGCATATTGCCACCAACAATCTGAGTCCTCATTTTACCGACCTCAGAAGGATGGAAGGCTGAGTCAACCTTGAGCCTTAATGATCAGGATCGAACTTCAGGCAGTGGGCAGAGTTACCCTGCAACACTGCATTATAACCATTGTGCCACCATGCCTCATTGGCTTATTATCTTTCATTAAGGCTGTTTGTGGGTGAAAACCGATTAACAGTAACAACAGTGTAGGTCTGCTTTTGTATATTTAATAAAAGCTTGATATATAAAAATTATCAAATACAATTTTTATGGCATGTATACACTTTAACACTTCTAATTGCTGTGGATGAAGACACTGCTAAAGTATCTTTTACACTTTGCTATTAAAAGTAGCATTTTTACTTAACCAAGTTCTTCAAGAAAGTATGACTCAGAAATTAGGAATTTTATCTATGCTTCTTTATGGATAAAATAGCTACAATATTTCAAATATTCAGGTAAACTAATTCTCAAATTTAATATGAAATAAGAAGTCCATTAAACAAACATCCACATTTTTATTCAGAAAATTTTGTTCAATTGCCTGTAATCATTCCTTTTAAAAAAGTATTTACTTTTATACTACCCTCAAATATCACCATGGCAACTATATAAATCTTCTGTTAAGTAGGAAGACAACAGAAATTCAATTACTGCAATTCATTTTGCAGTTCAAATGAAAATGTTTTAAAATGTTGCTAACAGTAAAATACAGCCAATATAATTAAGATTTCAGTGAAACTGCACCATGAATAAAATTACTTTATACAAATTCACTTTTACATTTTATGAAATTATGTCTATGCTATTTACCAATTAAATTTTTTATTGAGATGATTTATTGTTTATTAACATATGAGGGCCAAAGTACAAAGTACTCCCAGGTGCTCCTAGTAAAAAGAAAAAAAATCCTATACTTCAGAATCAATTAAATGGTAGGAAAGCACTGAAATGCTTCTTTAAAGTATATAAGGAATGTGAAAGTATATAAGGAATGTGAAAAACTTAACTGGGGGAAAAGCAGGAAAACTGGAGCAAGGTGATGGTGGATTTGACATAGCCTTTTAGAATAGAATAACAGAATTGGAAGGGATCTTGGAGGTTT
Organism: Protobothrops mucrosquamatus; assembly: GCF_001527695.2. Taxonomy (NCBI): domain Eukaryota; kingdom Metazoa; phylum Chordata; class Lepidosauria; order Squamata; family Viperidae; genus Protobothrops; species Protobothrops mucrosquamatus. The sequence continues at coordinate 126,546 of NW_015386224.1, read as the reverse complement.
TCTAGCCCAACCTCCTGCTCAAGCAGGAGACTCTATACCATTTTAGACAAATGGTTGTCCAATCTGTTCTTAAAAACCTTCACTGATGGGGCATCCACAACTTCTGAAGGGTAGCCATTCCAAAGATTGATTGTTCTACTTGTTACGAGATTTGTCCTTATTTCTAGAAGAAATTTCCTGACAGTTAGAACAATTAACTACTGGAACAATTTGCCTTCAGAAGTTGTGAATGCTCCAACATTGGAAGTTTTTAAGAAGAGATTGGACAACCATTTGTCTGAAATGGTACTATAGGGTTTCCTACCTGAGCAGGGGGTTGGACTAGAAGACCCCCAAGGTTTCTTCCAACTATTCTACTCTACTCTACTCTACTCTACTCTACTCTACTCTACTCTACTCTACTCTATATTATTTTCTCCTTAGATGAAATGTCTTGATTCGGTTCAGACCACAGAACTCTGATGATAAGACTAGATTACATAGATTTGTTCTGATACGGTCATAATAAAATAGCAGTTATTCAGGGACAGGACCAGTTATTAGGTACAGACGGAGGACTTACTATATCAATAGCAGCACAGTATTGGTGACCATATTTGGGGCATGGTGACATATTATAGTTTGGAGAGGTGGGACCTCAATCTTGTGATATGATTGGACTGGTTGGAAAAATGCCCTTTAGTTACCAGACTGCCTAAGTAGGGATTTACTGGTCAACATATTTTATTAATAATATGTAACAACCTTTTCATATTATAGAAAAAAATGGAAGATGAAAATAACTCCTACTGATAATTATGTTCAGTACCAAACACTGTAGTTATTCAAGAGACACTATCAGCCTTACAAGAAGTCCAGATCAGAAAAGTGACAGAAAAAGTAAAATTCTGCTTTCTGAATATTTCTTTCAATGCCATCTTCCTGGCTTTCTACACTGGGATAGTTCATAAATAGTTGCTTTATAATAAATATCTTCATAAATAGAAGAATGAAGAACTTTACAAATATGTAATACACTTGTAATCATATATACCCGAAGAATATACTGTATGGTTTAATATAATAATCAGTTCTGTGAAATAATGTTTTTTTCAGTTAAGTAAGATTAATCTTTTGGATACAGACCTATTTAGATTACATGAGAGCCCTCATTTCCAGGGAACTGATTTATCTCACTTCATATGGAATTTATATCTTGAATGAAAGAAAAACACGAAACAATGTTTTTCCAGAAAGCTTCTCAATATTTTATTTTCTGCAAATATAAATTAATAAGTTATTAATGAGCATGTTGGGTGGAAGGAGAAAGCTTTTGTACATGAACATTTTTTTAAAAAGTTGGTCCCAATGTTCTGAGATTAGGTACAAATAAAATCTAGTTGTAAATGCTTGGAATTACTAGAAATGTCTGAGAGTGCAACAGAATTAGGAATGTAATTTTAACTCTATGTAGGGGAGCTAATTTCCATCTCCTACATTATTTCCTGTTCCAACTCACACCTCTCTGATGTGTAATAAATATAGAGGTAATCCTTGACTTACGGCCACAATCAGGACCAGAATTTCTGTGCTAAATAAGGCAGTTGTTACATGAGTCATGCTCGATTTTATGACCTTTTTCCCATGGTTGTTAAGCAAATTACTGCAGTTGTTAAGTCAAGAATGGGCAATTAATTTTCCCAAGGGGGCCACATAAGAAACTGGGAATGTAGTGGCGGGCTGAACCAAAGTAACCTGATCAATGAAACCTGGTTTGATATTCTCAAACTCCGTCACGTCAGCTCCTCAAGCTGCTCCAAGCAAGCGGTGGGCGCTGCAGAGGTGCAGAAAAGGATCTTGTCTCCTTGCCCTCCTGCGGCCGCCAGCTGACTGAAGGAGGGCACCAGGACTGCACAGAGCTGGATCCAATCCGGCTTCTCCTCTTGCCCCCCCCCCCTTGTGGCATGCTTATTTATATTAGATTTCTAATTTTTGATTGACCTCACACAGGTCAAACAGAGACAACCAAAGAGCCTTACATGCCCGGAGGCTGTAAAATGCCCAAATCTGTGTTAAGTGAATCACATGGTTGCTAAGTAAATCTAGCTTCCCCCATTGACTTTGCTCGTTGAGCTTGTTGAGCATTTGTGGCTGGGAATATCACAAAGGGCAATCGCGTGACCCTGAGATGCTGCAGCCATCTTAAATGCGTGTTAATTCTCAAATTCTGATCCCATGATTATGGGGATGTGAATACTGGTTGCAAGTCACTTTTTTCAACGCTGTCGTAACTTCGAACAGTTGTTAAATGAACAGTTAAAACTCAAAGACTACCCATAGAATAGAAACTCCTGAAGCTGAAAAGAGAGCAGGTAATTCTATTATGGACAGTTGTAGCATACCAGCAGAAAGGAACCTCCTCCATTTCACTCTGTGTGATTCTTTCCGCTGAGAAGGCAGTGAAACAAGGAGCCGTCTGAGTGGTGAAAAGATGCTCAAAGATAGTCAGCTGAAAGCATCCTCCTCTCCAAGCCCAGCCAATCCCTAACCGACAGTGACTGGGAGACGAGGCAAGGAGGCACTTAAGTCTATTTTTCCAGAGAGAGTCGACAGTAGAAGACAGCGAAGCATGCAGAGAGTTGAAGACCCTTGTCAACTGAATACTGTGTGGAGCTTAGGAGCACAAGCAGCTTTAAGGTTTATGATAGTTGTTGGGTAGGATGCAGTCCCTGGTTTCCAATTTAGTAAACTAGATATTTGGGAGATAATTTGCTAAGGATGCTTGGACTGCTCCTTAGACAACCCCTCCCCCATTTCTGATCACAAACTTGCAAGCAGCTGGTACTAAAAAGATTGAAATCACACGTTTCCTAGAATAAGCAGAAAAATAAAATACACTGTCAGATTATGAGAATATCGTATTTTCCGGAGTATAAGACGACCCCCAACTTTTCCAGTTAAAATATAGAGTTTGAGCAAGAGGGGGGGGGAGAGAAAACTTGATGAGTAATATGCCAAACCACATGTGTAAAGGAATAAAATAGAATACCCGTATTTTCCGGTGTATAAGACGACTGGGCGTATAAGACGACCACAGACTTTTGAGAAGATTTTCAGGGTTTAGAAAGTCGTCTTATACGCCAGAAAATACGGTAGTTTTTTTTCTCGGCATAATAGAAAAACAATGTTACTGAGGAGCCTTTTCTTCTCTGCTTCTCTAAGAAAAATAGCATTTCAAGATTCTTTCTTCCAACCCGTGTTTCCTACAAAGTGAAGGGACAGCAGTATATTTATTGCAGGGTGTGTGAGGATATATATGTCCTGACAGGTTTAAAGGATTGACAATAGGACAGACTTTTAATTAAATAAGTAATTTAACTAAATTAAGGAAACAACTAAATTCCTGCAGTTAGTTACTACTGTACATGGATGATAATGTTCCTGTGGATTTCATCTGACTTTGACATTCTGATATAAGGTAGACGTAATTTGTCTAAATATCCTTCGCTAGGTTCCTAAAAAGTTGAAAGGAGTACAGCAGATGAGATATAGTGGAAACAGAAGAAAAAGTAAAGTGAGCCTGCCCAAACATTTATCTTAAGAGGATGTGTTTGACAGACATATCAGAAGACATGCTAAATAAAAGCACTGAAGAATGAGAGTGGGGTTAGTCTACAGTAGCCAAAAATTGGGAAAATCTGATAGCACCTTTTATGATAAACAGATTTTATTAAAGGGCATGAGATTTTGAGAGTTCACTTCATCAAATGCTCTAATATTGTAAAGGTGCTTCCAGACTCCTTCTGATGAAAAAAAAACATGGCAACTGGGGAAAAATAAATAATACAAAACATTCTATAAAAAAGTCAAACATTCTTTTAAAAAAAAATTAAGAAAGCATTTAATCTAAATAGGTTTCAGGGACAGCAGCATTTGAAATATCATCAAATCTCAACAGCAAATCAAAGTAAGGAAGTTCTGAAGCTGAGCAGTTGGTTTCTGCTGCTCGCTGTAGAGCTTATTCTGAGGCAGTGATGATGGCAAAGGTGAGGAAAGAAAGCTTTTCTTGATATCATTATCTCCTTGCATTCCTACAGAGAACATGAATCTGATGTTTTCATCCAGATTGGAGCACATTATTTGAGAATACTAGAATAACCAGTTGCCTTAATGAATGTGTGAAAAGCACTATTTCATCACCACTTTTGGCTGTTAATACTGCTAGAACTGAAAAGCCAACAAAATGGATTAAATTATGCACACAATAAATAAGTGCAAGTTTGGATTCTCAATAAATCTTAAGCAATCTTCAAGTAATATTTTGTACTCTAAACCGTTACTTTTTAGTTATCTGTACATGTAAAGGAAAATAAGTGTGCATTAACAATTTGATGGTTGCAAGAATTTGTTTTAAATATTAATATATCAACACATTAAAAACAAAGTAAACCACATTTCATGCTTTGGTATTTTATTTATTTCTAGTAAGAACTGTTTCTGTTACACTACTGAAAAATAGTCTCATAATACTGCACTATACTATTGACATACTGCTATTTTATCATTGTATTTACATTATTAAAGACCTATATGCTTACATTGTTAAACATTATGGATCTGTCAGTGTCTGTCTGTCCTATATCATCTACTGCATGGCACTCTTTGAGATATATAAAAACTGCTATTTTGTCTAATCTTAATTTTTTTCTTTTCTAAACCAAACATAAGTTAAACTATTCTTTTTAGAATTTATTTCCCAACATAACCTAACTAATACAAAACAGGATAGAAATTTTTGCTTCTAAAGCAGGGATCTTCAAACTTGGCCCTTTTATGACTTGTGGACTTCAACTCCCAGAATTCCTCAGCCAGGCATGCTGGCTGAGGAATTCTGGGAGTTGAAGTCCACAAGTCATAAAAGGGCCAAGTTTGAAGACCCCTGTTCTAAAACCTGCAACTATGCACCATTTAATGCAGAGATAAAAAAAACTTACACCCCAAAGACCATCAAAGGTTGTTACCTAACAACGTAATTAATAATATAATTGAAATATAATTGAATTTAAAGATTGTCTTGGTTCTATCCATTATTTTTTGGCATGCAGTCTCTCATATACTCAAAGGTCAAGTAAGGTCTTTGGCCAGAAAGAGCTGAGTAAGCCTATATCAATATAGCTTAACATCATTTATTTTAATAGTTTATACAGTATGGTCACGTATCTTCCAGAATCATATTAGATTTTAACTATCACACCATTGTTTTAGCTTTGGTTTATAAATAAGATATCCAAATCCTCTCAGGTTTCAGCCCACGAAGAAATCTTCCAAATATATATACCGTGCCAATTTTTAAGAAATGGAATTAGCATTATCAGTTACTTAACAGTGCTCTAGAAATCATGCTCTAACTAGTTTAAATCTGAACTCCCCCTGGTCTATTTAATGAATACACAATTTTCTCTGGTGATTTAATATTTAATTATTAATATTGTTGGTTCACATTGTCACCCTTTCCGTACGAATTCTTTCCTCATTCCTCCAACCTGAGATGTTTCCACCTACTAATTACTTAGATAAAATACTGCTGAAATTTCAGACATGTACACTCGGCTTGGTGAGCCTGTCTTTATCAGGGATAGAGTAGAGTTCTACTAGACTTCCTTCTATTCTATGTTATGTAGACATAACGGAACTGGAATTACAGCTGAATGCAAAATGAAGCCAGTAACATGGGGACAAAAAATCCATAGTATATTGCTTAGACACATATACCAATGGCTTTGAATTGATTCAGGAAAGTTTCCTAACCCATAAACTCAAACTGATTGCCATCTCTTTCTGTGTTGATTTAGATTAGAACAACGCAAATGGTTCCAAAACAAAATAAGGTTGTTCAATATGTCTTATTTGGGGTTTCAACCAGTTATTATGAGAATAATTATGCTCTCTTCCAGTATATGTCTTGACTGGTTTTCTATTATGCAACCAGTTTTTAGCTTAAGGCACCCATTTCATCCCTTAAACAACCCTAACTAGATCCAAAAACATTTTTTATGTAGGGATGGTACCCACCACATAATTATTGATTTTGCTATTAAAGCATGGATTAGACGAAAAGCCTATTTACTACATGAAACCACCTTGTTAACAATTTATAATATGCAATAAATTACAATTATGATACATGTTTACAATGCAAAAATTTCCAAAGTAAAAAATAATAATTATAAACCAAATATAAATGAACTACTAAAAATATGCAATGGGTAAGTAGTGTTTTGCAACATTAGAAATATTTTTAAACCCCATCCCCCCCCCCCAACTTTACCTAGCACTGAAGCAAATGTCTCTGTTAGGTGATATTATGCAACTAGAGTATCACTATCAAGAAAGTTTGGCAGTATCTATTTTACTACATTAATAGGGAATTAATTTCTGCTATAGATCACACAGACTTAGTTAAATATACATGAAAAGGGTAATCATTCTGATATGCAGGGGTACAACCATTAAGCTATTAAAGATTAAAACTGCTGATGACCTTGATATGGCCATATGTGGCATATAAAAGTACTCAGAATTATCTAGCCAACAAAGCCAACTTCAATGACATTGCTGGATCAGCAAGATTTCCAAATTTTAGCAGATTTTTTTCATATTTTAGCCGAATATAGCACTTTCCAGAATAGCCCCAAGTTGGTAATACTTACTATTTCATTTGTCTGAGCTTCAGATTATTACCTTGTTTCTCTAGTACATTATTATGCTTGGGCACTGATGCAAGGCACACAATGTCTTGCTTAAATTTGATGAAAAAAATCTGACACAGATAATAATGAAATGCCAGATCTGCAAACAACCCATGTAAGCTACAAAGAAACAGCAGAAAACTGCAAAGAAAAGTTCCACCATTCTCAACCAGGCATCCACATAGAAAGGCAGCCAATGCATGCCAAATTCAATAGCTCTTGATATAATATATAATCTTGTTTAATGCCTTGAGAAAAACCACCATGAACTGCTTTGCAATTTTTAAATTATTAAATTATACCTTGCCTTCAAGGCTGCTTATCCCATCCTAAAGCAGATAGGGATAACATTTGGATAGAGGCCTGTTGCATACTTGTACTTGAAAATTGATTTCATTTTCTTTCAAAATGAATATCCCTACTATTCAGTGCTTTTTTTGTATAAAAAAAAAAAGGTGCCAGAACTCACACACATCATACAACCCGCCTTGCCTACCCTACAAGGTTCCATCCAAAAAAGGTGCCGTTCTGGGCGTTCCATGAGAAAAAAAGCCCCGCTACTATTAATAAATAGTAAAGTTTAAAGGTCTGCTTTATCTGTTTTTCTAAACTAGAATATTTGAGAGGAGGCATACTGAGCCTTACAGTAAAAAAATCATAGTCTAGAACAACAATGGTGACATTAGATCACTAGGGTCATCTCCAACAATGTTAATGTTTAACTACTTAAACATTAGGGCTTTTTTAAAAAAAAGAGAGGCGAGGAGAGGGGGGACTTTAACTACCCTGTCTGTACCAAGTGGGAGATCAAATATATTCCTGACTAACCTACCAGATAACTTTATCATCTAAAAGGAAGAGGGTCAGCTATACTGGACTTAATTTTTACTAACAGGAATGAAATGATAGAAAGGGTTGAAGTTATAATCATGACATATTGGCATTCAATTCACAAATAACTGAACAAAGTCAAACTAGTGTCTTAGACTAAGGACTGATTCAATAGTTCTCTAGAGAGGGCTTAGGGAATATTTCCATGGATGAAAATCTTAAAGGGGAAAACAACTCAAGATGTTTGGGAAACTGAAAAATGAGATTATAAAAGCCCAGTCTAGCACAATACCATTGAGAAAGAAAAATAAGAAATCCCAGATGAAACCAGCATGGTTTGATAAAGAGTTCTCTGATAAACTAAGAGGCAAAAACAATAATATGAAAAATGGAAAGAGACACACGTAACTAAAACAGAATACCAGCAAATAGCCTGAATCTGAAAAGATGAATACAAGAAAGCTAACACTTAGAATGAACTACTTGCAACAAATGCCAAAAATAATTTTAAAAAGTTTCTTTCAATAAGTAAAAAACAAGAAAATAGTCAATAGAATGATCAGTCCACTAATGGAAGAAGACAGCAAGGAGGTGATGGATCGCAGGGAAAAAGCAGAACTGCTTAATTCATTTTTTGTACCTGTCTTTACCCAAAAAAGGAAAAAAACAGACCAACCTATTAAAAACAGCACTGTACAGAATCAGAATATAAGTCAGGATAGACAAGAAAATGTTAAGAGAATGCCTATCCACTCTGGAGGAGTTTTGGTGACCAAGAACTATGCAACATTTTGGGAAGACAATGGACTGAGCTATAATGGACAATGGATGGGATTGTGTGATGGACGTTTCAGGTCCAAGGTTGTTCCTATTTTCTTAGGCTTGGGAGTTAGAGTCTGGAATTTTATTAGAAAATTGTGTTATCATGTGAAACATATTTAAGGCTTTCAGAGCAATATTCACTTTTTCCCACTTCAGCATGATGCAAAACTATACCATTGATTTTTGGCAATTATAATTAAACACACACACACACACACACACTTCCACCCAAATGGAAGCAATGCATGACACTAAAGTCTCAAACTGCTTATTTCTTATTTGAAATTATATAGATAAAAAGGAATGAGAAATACAAAAATAAATGTAAAGATCTAAATAGCCACATATTTACTGATTATAAGGAACCATTATCTACCTCAGGGGTCCCCAACCCCGGTCCGTGGACCAGTACCGGCCCACGGCATGCCAGCAACCGGTCTGCACAAACAAGCAAAGCCCCATCTGCAAGATGCAGGCAGCACACAAAACCATGCACCCTCCGGTCCTTAGAAAAACCTCTCTCCACGGAACCGGTCCCTGGTGCCCAAAAGGTTGGGGAGTTCTGATCTAGCTCAAAAAAATGAATGAGAAACAATGTACAACAACTTTTCATTCTCCAAGTGACTTCCACACAGATGTAACTGCTAATTAAGTCCTTCAACATCCCAAAGCAAATGTAGCAGTACAGCCAGGTATTCCTGATCCTGCCATCCTATGTGAAGTAGGAAGATTAGTCTCTGACAGTGTGGCCACATTCTATACATCTGGAAGGATATAGACTTCTGTAAAACTTTTCTGGGACTTCTTCAAATATTATTTCTTTTATTTATAAATCTGTGCAATCCATGAATGAGGATGCACCAATTATTTACCACTATCTTAGTTTTGGAGTCTGTTTCTAAACCGGGTAGAAGCTCACACCAAGGAGGAATGGTCTATCTATGTTTTTCAAACTGTACAACTGGCCTATAGACAGTAAAGCACTCACTCCACTCATGATACTTTTTAATAATTGTTTTATAACATTTAATAGAAACCAGCATAAGTGCAAACATTCTCAGTTCTATTGCCAGATGTGTTTTGTGTCTTGGATGCATTAATGATTAACTTGATTTTTCTTCCTCAAACACATTTTGAATGCATGAGTAATTATACAGAAACTCCAGCTAAACTCCAGCTCTTACTTCTTATTTCACTCTTGCACTAGAAGGAGACACAGGCATGAAATATATAGTAAACAAAGACTGCATTCCTTCAGAAAGGTGTGCCAGAAACCCAAGATAGCTGGTGAAAGCTGAGAATATGACTTGCTTAGCTCCTTTTGTTCTTTATTACCCTTTAGACATCAATACAAGGAAAAGTAATTTCTTTAAGTTTTGAAACCTATTAGCTTTGTCACAACATGCCTATAAAAGGTAGATCTGAAACAATTTTAAATATAGTGTTTCTTTCTTTCTTTCTTTCTTTCTTTACACAAAGGGACTTAACAATGATTGTTTATACCAACCTTCATTATTTTTCCACCTAAAATATTTAATATTTAAAGCCTCTCTTGCTCTAACCTTTGAAAGTGTAATCAAGTTAGTCATTGCAAAGCTGATTTACTGGGGACACAATTTGGCTGAGGAGTGTTTTTTAGTGGAATCATGCAATAATTATATTTTTTGCAAAAGGGTTCAGTGCAGTGGACTGACAAAACAACTATCACACATGCAATGAATTCCTTTTAGAAAATGCTACAGTAAAAGGATTTCTTTTGAAGCAATATTATTTGCAACAATAGAAAACAATGGGTTAGAAGAACTAGTCGTGAATGATCAGATGCCTGTTTAATATGTATCATTGTTTTTTATATAAAAAACAACAAAAAAGCATATCAGAAATGTACTGTTAAATGTTGCCTTTGTTCTTCATTCAGAGAGTTTACCGGCAAGTATTCATATGGCTCCAGGCAAAACAAGGCACCCCAGCACAGTTTTGTGAGGTTAAATTCATCAACAAAACAAAAACCTAAACATGTACATACCTGCAGGAAAACTGGAAGAATGGATGTTCTGGCTGAGAAACAGAGTTTGAAAATCCAGACTTACTTCCCATTTCATATATTGGAGTCACATTTCTTTCATATTCCAAATATTAGAGGTGAGGTATTAACACATACAGCCAATCTGTAGAGAAATCGCTCAGCAACCAGCCAAAGAAAACCCAAGTGCATTCTGAGCTGGTCTTGGGATTCTGCTGCATTTCTGACTGCTTCTTCCTGAGCAGCAAAATTTCCCACAATCAAATCCCTCCTAAATAGTACCCATCACAAAATCAGAGATGTCTAATTTCTCAAACAGGAACAAACAGCACCTCATTTCCAAGAGGATAAAAAAACAAAAAAAAAACCACCCTTATACGGTATTCTTTCTGCAAAGATGGGACACAGAATGCTGCCGGGAGAGAACAAGGACGAGAGAGAAAAAGAGCGAGAGCCCCCGTATCTTAAACAGCAGCCTGATTTGGCAGTCAGCCAACCACCAGCATAACTTATTGCCAATGCTGCAAATCCCCCCTATCAGCTAATGAAGATCAAGACTGCAGGTGAAAGATGGTTTTTCTCTCCAGGACAAGAATTCCCCTGGAAATAGAAAGACATGACCTTGAATTTTGGAAAGGAAATAGTTTGTCAACAAAATAAATAAATAGCACTTAATGGTACTATGTATGCTGTTGTTGTCACCGATCTATTGTTTCTACATAGGTACTCATTAACAATACAAGGATTCCTTCTGCTGAGCCAAGTATGTTTAAAACACCAGTTCTTCAGTCGTATAAATCAATGCGTGCATTTTTACAGATTTTATGTAAATTTGTGTCAGATTTATATATATATATATATATATATATATATATATATATATATATATATATATTCATTTGAATTGGAGATAAAATTAAGTGCGAAATTAAAGTTTGCCTTCTTTGAAATCTCTTCAGAGGAAAATAAAAATAAATTGAACTATCAACAGAAAGTATCAGCCACAACCTCTTATCCCTCTCCCTCAATCTTTTCTGCATTATCCACTGCCTGTAAAACTTTTGGCATCATGGAAATGGTGGGGGTCACATTGTACATGATTACATTATTATAAAAAGAGGCCGGTTGTAATATGCTAAGTAGAAAAACATTATCAAAACATTCCTTAAAAAAATTATACAGAATACAAGCAGGGGGATTTATTGTGGGGTGGTCTGTGGATTGAAAACAGCACCCTTAAATTAATAGAGACAACAGTAGATCCTATGCATGAGGATTTGTATAATAGCAAATAATTGCAACTCAAAAGAGGAATGGTGCAATGAAGACTATGAAGTACAGCAATGAACTGTCACAAAGAGAGAATTTGGTAAAAACTGCCATGCATGGCTTTCACATATTCCCTGCACCCAATATATGTCATTGAACCTACAAGGTCATATTGTGGCATCCATTTATTTGCATACAAGGGAGAAAGGACTGCATTGCTGAAAAATATTTGGCATAACTGTGAGTAATCCCTTTGGCAGGAATGTCTTCACCTTCACACTATTTTTCAGAAGTCTAACATCCTTCCCATGCCAGTGAATAGAAACTTCCATAAGAAAAAATGTCTATAATGGAAATTTGCTTTTGTGGTTTGAGTACTCTCCGTGAATGATCTTTCTGAAAATGTTTGTGTCAGGGAAAAAGCGACAAATACACATAGTTTCCAGAGAGAAATAGATAAGGAGAAGCTACTCTCAATATTTGCAGTTACAAAATGATCATGCTCACAAAAGATCCATTTTGTAATATTTTGTAATATTCAGTTTTCTGAAAATGTTGAAGTGGCTATGGCCTAATATCATTAAGGATCCGACCTTAGTTTTCTTTCTGTCTTGGGATTTCACTACAGGGTCTATCTGTTCTGTCAGTGTCTTCACCCGGTCTTTTGACAAACAATAACTTCTCTGAGAAGATCATGTTATTTAAAATTATCCAAGATAGAAAAGGAAGTTGAAAAAACTTCCTGCTTATGTATGCATGTGCGCTAGTGCCACTGCCGCGCACATACCTGTTTGTGTGTGCATGCGCGCAAATTTCCCTGCTCCTCTCTTTCTTTCCAGGCCGCCAAGCTGGAAAAATTGGGGAGCTCTGCACTAGAAGAAGACCTCATCCCAGCCCAGTCCTGAGTTTTGGGGAAATCCATTATCTTCAAAGCATGTTTAAAGGAGACCACATTTTGCCTTTTGGGGGGATACCGTTCCAGAGGATAGGCAAAAATACACTACACTTGTGCAAGTTGAGCTGCGTACGCATGTTCCTGTGTGCCAGCCTGCCGCTCATGCAACTTGAGCTCTGTGTGCACATGTGTATATCAGTCTGCTGCTCATGTGGCCTGGTTCCCTTCTCCTCCCTGCTGGGCCACCAAGCCACAAAGGTTGGGGACTGGTGACCTAGAGCATGCCAATCTGCTTGGTTACATCAGCTGTGGTGGTACAGTGGTTAGAATGCGGTATTGCTGGCTAACTCACTGCCAGGAGTTCGATTCTGACCAGTTCAAGGTTGACTCAGACTTCCATCCTTCTGAGGTCGGGAAAATGAGGACCCAGATTGTTGGGGGCAATATGCTGACTCTGTAAACCACTTAGAGAGGGCTGTAAAGCACTATGAAGCAGTATATAAGCTGAAGTGCTAATGCTACATTTTGGGCAGAAACAATNAGCCGGCAGGAGGCCGGCGAAAGCTAGGTGTTTTAATGTTTTAATAGCAATAAATTTTTGTAACTTTTTAATCTCCTGGTGGTCTCACTGCTTGTGACCCTTCGAACATGAATTTACCCAGGAGTCATCCTCCAATTTTTAGAATTTTAAAGGACATATATATATATATATATATATATATATATATATATATATATTCATTTGAATTGGAGATAAAATTAAGTGCGAAATTAAAGTTTGCCTTCTTTGAAATGTCTCTATTTTTGTATCTCTTCAGAGGAAAATAAGAATAAATTGAACTATCAACAGAAAGTATCAGCCACAACCTCTTATCCCTCTCCCTCAATCTTTTCTGCATTATCCACTGCCTGTAAAACTTTGGGATCATGGAAATGGTGGGGGTCACATTGTACATGATTACATTATTATAAAAAGAGGCCGGATGTAATATGCTAAGTAGAAAAACATCATCAAAACATTCCTTAAAAAAATTATACAGAATACAAGCAGGGGGATCTATTGTGGGGTGGTCTGTGGATTGAAAACAGCACACTTAAATTAATAGAGACAACAGTAGATGCTATGCATGAGGATTTGTATAATAGCAAATAACTGCAACTCAAAAGAGGAATGGTGCAATGAAGACTATGAAGTACAGCAATGAACTGTCACAAAAAGAGAATTTGGTAAAAACTGCCATGCATGGCTTTCACATATTCCCTGCACCCAATATATGTCATTGAACCTACAAGGTCATATTGTGGCATCCATTTATTTGCATACAAGGGAGAAAGGACTGCATTGCTGAAAAATATTTGGCATAACTGTGAGTAATCCCTTTGGCAGGAATGTCTCCACCTTCACACTATTTTTCAGAAGTCTAACATCCTTCCCATGCCAGTGAATAGAAACTTCCATAAGAAAAAATGTCTACAATGGAAATTTGCTTTTGTGGTTTGAGTACTCTCCGTGAATGATCTCTCTGAAAATGTTTGTGTCAGGGAAAAAGCGACAAATACACATAGTTTCCAGAGAGAAATAGATAAGGAGAAGCTACTCTCAATATTTGCAGTTACAAACTGATCATGCTCACAAAAGATCCATTTTGTAATATTTTGTAATATTCAGTTTTCTGAAAATGTTGAAGTGGCTATGGCCTAAAATCATTAAGGATCCGACCTTAGTTTTCTTTCTGTCTTGGGATTTCACTACAGGGTCTATCTGTTCTGTCAGTGTCTTCACACGGTCTTTTGACAAACAATAACTTCTCTGAGAAGATCATGTTATTTAAAATTATCCAAGATAGAAAAGGAAGTTGAAAAAAACATCCCAGAAAATGTTATGGCAAGCAATTTCTTTAAATTCTAAATCTACTCAATTCATCTACCATTCAACATACAAACATACAACATAAAAAAACCAATAACAAACTAGACAAGAAAAGAAAGATGGTCACCCTGGTGGAACAAGCATCCACTAGACCAAGGGTCCCCAAACTATGGTCCGCAGCCTGCTACCGGGCCGTGGCCTATTGGCCATCAGACCGTGAGAATAGCTGGTGAGCCACCCCACTCGCAGTAGCGCTGCCACGCGGGCACTAACAGCCCCATTTGTGCATGTGCGGTGTGCTAGCATCATCACCAGCATCATGTAGGTGCCAGCAGCCCATTTGAGCAGGTACCAGCAGCGTTTATGCATGTGTGTGGGTGCTAGCATGCCGCCGTGGCCGTGCATAGCCTGCTTATGTATGCATGTGCGCTAGTGCCACTGCCGCGCACATGCCTGTTTATGTCTGTACGTGCGCACATTTCCCTGGTCCTCTCTTTCTTTCCAGGCCGCCAAGCTGGAAAATTTGGGGAGCTCTGCACTAAAAGAAGACCTCATCCCAGCCCAGTCCAGAGTTTTGGGGAAATCCATTATCTTCAAAGCATGTTTAAAGGAGACCATATTTTGCCTTTTGGGGGGGATACCGTTCCAGAGGATAGGCAAAAATACACTACACTTGTGCAAGTTGAGCTGCGTACGCATGTTCATGTGTGCCAGCCTGCCGCTCATGCAACTTGAGCTCTGTGTGCACATGTGTATGTCAGTCTGCTGCTCATGTGGCCTGGTTCCCTTCTCCTCCCTGCTGGGTCACCAAGCCACAAAGGTTGGGGATTGGTGACCTAGAGCATGCCAATCTGCTTGGTTACATCAGCTGTGGTGGTACAGTGGTTAGAATGCAGTATTGCCGGCTAACTCACTGCCAGGAGTTCGATTCTGACCAGTTCAAGGTTGACTCAGACTTCCATCCTTCTGAGGTCGGGAAAATGAGGACCCAGATTGTTGGGGGCAATATGCTGACTCTGTAAACCACTTAGAGAGGGCTGTAAAGCACTATGAAGCAGTATATAAGCTGAAGTGCTAATGCTACATTTTGGGCAGAAACAATGATAAAAACATGGGCCCTCAAATAAATGGGTCCTATGCTTTGTAGGACTTTGTAGGTGACAACCAGCACCCTGAAGAATATTCAGAAGCACCCAGGTAACCAGTGCAGCTCACAGAGCAGAGGTGTCACATGGGTGTACAATATAGCATACTCCAAACAGGATCACATCTCTAGTTTCTGAACCAACTGAAGCATCTAAGTGATCTTCAAGGACAGCTTCAAATACACCATGCTGCAGTACTCCACATGTGAGATAATCAAATTGTGAGTGATGGAAAAAAGGGCCTCTGAGTCCAGGAATGGGCACAGTTGTTACCGAAGACAAATCTATGCAAAAATCTTTCTGTCCCACTTATTATCTGCTCTTTGAGCAGGACTCCAGGAAGACTCCCAAACTGCACATCGGTTCCATATGAGGGTGTGCAACCCCATTCAAAGATCTTTTAGGTAATAGACCAAGAAGCGAAGGAAGGGAACACTCAAGTAAGTAGTCCTCAACTTTACAACAGTTCATTTTGTGACCATTCAAAGTTACAATGACACTGAAAAAAATGACTTATGCCCTTTTTTCACACTCACAACTGTTGCAGCATCCCCATGGTCACATAATCAAAATTCAGACACTTGGCAATGGGCTCATATTTATGACAGTTGCAGTATCCCTGATAACCTTGGCTAAAGCCAATGGTGAAGCCAGATTCACTTAACAGCTGTGTTACTAACTTAACAACTGCAGTGTTCACTTAACAACTGTGGCAAAAAAGATCATAAAAAGGGGCAAAATTTACTGTCTCAGCAACATAAATATTTGGGCTCAATTGTGGTCATAAGTCAAGGACTACCTGTATTGGAACTATGGATTTCAACTTTGATCAGAGAGCCTTAAAATGAAGGATGTTGCAGCTATTTATACTGAAATTAATTTGCAATTAGTCTGGCTCATAATATATAATGCATGTTGATGTTCTGTGTTTACTCTTGAAAATACATCCACCCATTGAAATAAATTAATTGAACTCAACTTGTTGCAATATGTTGACATTCTTTTGAAGGTATTATTTGGTTATCCCAAACTACCTAATAATCACTTTATTAGCAACTTATTCAGAAGGCATGACTAAAGAAGGAGGATAGAACTATAAGACTATAATTTTCTTTATGGATTCCCTTCTAGCACTATGATGCTACCTAGTTAGGGCACCGAAACATCTGCAAGAAAACAAGTAAGCCCAGAGAGCACCAAGGACCCCCCCCACCCCACACCCCGGATTCCCTTCTCTCCATTTATATTACTGCAAAAACATATTCTCTTTAGAGGTAGTCAGCCAGTCTTGTAATTGCTGTAATCAAGGACAACATTCTTTCTGAGCAATGATACAATTAAGAAAAGTATGACAATTTGTTATAAAGTGTATAAATAGATTTCTATTAAATGTGTTTCTTTTACAAAAAAGCAAATGTAGGTAGCCCTCAACTTACAACCATTTGTTTAGCAACTGTTCAAATTTACAACCAAAGGAAAAAAGTGACTTAGAGCTAGTTTACACACTTATGACCATTGCAACATCCCATGGTCACCTGATCAAAATCCAGACTCTCGGCCGCAGGAATGTATTTACAACAGTTACGGGGTCCTGAGGTCACGTGACCACCGTTTGTGACCTTCCCAGATGATAAGCAAAGTCAGCGAGGGAAGTTGGGTTTGCTTAGCAACTACATGATTCACTTAGCAACCGCAGTGATTTACTTAACGACCACGGCAAGAAAGGTTGTTAACATTGGGCACGACTCACTTAACAACTGCCTTGCTTAGCAGTGGAGATTCTGGTTCCAATACACAGGACTACCTGTGTTCTCTTTCATGCACTTGCTGCAAGATTCTATTGCTATAATAATAAAAGTAGATTTATATTCATGACTCAAACACCAGAGTCATGAATGCTAAAACTACTTTTGTTAGAGGGTCTGGTACCAATTTTGCAGCTCTTGATGTGTCTCTCTCCCCCCCCCCTTCCTTGTCTTTATTCTAGGGTAAGGGTCTTCAAACTTGGCCCTTTTATGATTTGTGGACTTCAGCTCCCAGAATTCCTCAGCAGGCACGCTGGCTGAGGAATTCTGGGAGTTGAAGTCCAAAAGTCATAAAAGGGCCAAGTTTGAAGACCTCTATTCTAGGGAGAACTACAGAGGGTCAAGTCTGAGATGTTTTATCAAATTCTGTTTTTTTGGGGGGGGGGTTGACATTTATCTGGCACTTCCCTTGACTGTGGCTCTTCCTCCTCTCCCTCAAGGTTATTTCTCACAGCTCATAACAATAGCAGATCCAGCAGTGGTCTAGACAAAGTGCCCCTTAGCCAGGCTTAGGATCAGTAAATCAATGAGGGCACAATAGCGGCCACAATGTACATGATATCTCCTACCAGTGAAAGAAAGTGTCCATCTAAGGCAGACCCAAATAAGATAATGAAAAGATATTGATTACAGTCTGAATCTGATCAATTAGGAGAAAGGCTCTTCTAACTGTGAGATCTAAGACGTTCCCCACGTACCCCTGTAGCTGTACTTGTTACAGATGAAATGGTAATTTTTTCTGACTCACAAAGAAGGCTCAGGGATTCAAGAAGAAAATCTCAACAGATGGGATAAATATCTCATTAAAGGCAATGGTAATGATGTCACAAGAAACAATCTCCAAATATGGGTACAGAGGCACATCAAAGCTTTTCCACATGAAAATATTAAAGTTGCCAATTTTAAAGACCGTGAAGCAAATCAGTCCTCAAAACGAAGGAGGGGTAAAACTTAGAGTAACCAGGCTACAGAGCATTTCTGTCCTCTCTGCAATTGTGAAATGGAAAAGTGATGCAGTTGGACACCTGTGCTCCAATGTGTGTGTGTGGGGGGGGGGGAGAGAAAGGGACTAAATCCTATGGAATGCATTTCTTGCATGATGGAAAGAATGCACCTTTCTATTATTTTCAAAGCTATGGAAAAGAGAACAAGGATGTCCAAAATGAGTTTATGACATAGATAGGATGAATCGGTGTGTGTGTGGGGTGGGAGGGGGAAATTCTTGAGAATGTTTAGCATTATGCCCGCTAGTGAAAATGGCTTCTCAAGTTCAGAGAGATAAAGGTCTTCAATGTGCCTTTGGTAATGGCATTTGTTCTTGAAACAGGAAATGAGTCAGATTTAAATAAAGTGGTCATCCTGAGCAGGCTGGCAGAAGTTGGATAAAAGAGTCACTTGGAGCTAAGTCCTTAGTGAGGTATGAGCTGGAACACCGTGGCTTGCTTCATGCTTCCTTCCAGAATTGGAGCAACTGATTTTGGTGACACTGAGTGTGACATTCTGACAATATGAGTAAGAATCACAGATCAAACCATAGATAAGCATTCCTTATGAAGCTACCAAAGAAGTAAAAATGAGAACTGTGGATTTTTCTTCCATTGGTAATTAGGCAGTTGTAGGAAGATGTAAATCCATCAGTGTGACAGAGCTGTCTCAAATTTAGTCTTTCCATTTATGAGGTGGATCTTTAACAAAATAATGGAAGGATTAGTATTACTTCACATGGTCAAGACTTAATGATTACTATAAGAATAAATTATAAGATGTTTTGTTCTTTTTTAAAAATCTTCCTTTTCTCTTTCTTTTTTGTATATTTTAAACATGCTAAACAATGTAATGACCAGAGAATAATTGCCCATATCTCACTGATAGTTTGCTATTTGAAGAATAAGCAGAAGAAAGAAAGTAGAAAGATAAGTGTTGAGAGCCTGAAAAACACATAGAAAGGCTTCCATATGTCAACTGCTGCCATGGAAATCACACAACAGACTCAGGAACTATAAGTCCTGTAGTTTGATTCCAATCTATCTCACATACAGTGGCCTTACTATTTTATTTCTGCTATATAAAACCAATAACACTGCATGCTAAGTTCATTCAGAACTTAGGATATTCAGAAGATCATTCTTTTCAGATGATAAGAAATTTCTATAGAAACTTATTGTTTACTGTAAACTCTACATACAGAAATTTCCTGAAATCTCCTTCCATGGGTTTGAAGAACCAAAACTATTTAAAACTTTTCTGGGTCTGGCAAGCACTCCAATTTAAAAGCAGACACAGAATATAAAAATTTGAAATATATATTCTTCTTTTTCTATTTCACATGTACTATGTTTTCTTTTTAATCTTATACTTTTTATAGTTTGTATTAATTTTATTTTCCCTCATTGTAATCTCTAAAAATAAATAAATATAAAACTATAAATATGCAATGGATCTGATCCAATTTTATGATTCCTATGTTCTTTCTAATTTCATATTTGATTTAGGAACAGTTATGTTGTCTAAAAAGTATACAATGCCTTTAAATCCTGCTTTATTTTATATCTTTCTCATCAGCTCTGACAATAAAAAGGCAATGTAATTGTTTCTATAAATTATCCATGTCTAGTAAAAATTATTGCATTCTTGCTGCTAAGTGCGCTTTTACAAAGGGAATTCATTTTCACAATTATTTTGTACTATTTAATCTAGTTATATACTCTAATATATGAAAGGAGGAACAGAGAGCAAGATAGGTATTCAATTACTTCAGTGACATATCTTGTAATCTTATGTACCCAGAACAGCATATATAAAACACTATTTCATCTTTGATTTTTAAAATAATACTTTTTTCTATTTCTGTAAGGAAGGAAAACTAGGTTCAACTGACAAAATGTAAGTGAAATTAAGGAGATTATTCAGCCCAAATGTTTTCTTGGAACCACACACAAAACATTTATGCCTTTGCCTCAACCTCCAATCGAAGGACGCAGACATACAAAAGTTTATAAAACAAATGAGTAAACATTGCCTTATTCCTATGTAAACAACTGTTCTATGAGTGAGTGAACAGGCAGAGCAAACAGGAGTTGGGCAATGTGTTGGAAGACAAAAAGAAAGAGAGAACAGATTGCTAATTGTTTGCTGCCGCTTTTTGATTGACTGCTAACTGCTGCTGAGAGTTTCCTGAATGATTGGCCATGGTGTCTGATTAGGGATGCTGCTCTTGATGACTTAAACAGTTCTAGAGGATATAGAACAGGGGTCTTCAAACTTGGCCCTTTTATGACTTGTGGACTTCAACTCCCAGAATTCATCAGCCAGCGTGCCTGGCTGAGGAATTCTGGGAGTTGAAGTCCACAAGTCATAAAAGGGCCAAGTTTGAAGACCCCTGATATAGAACTACTAAACAGAGACTGGTCTTTGGCAGGACAGGTCCTTTTGTGGGGGGCTTTCCTTTTTCCCCCATTCTTCTTTCAGTTAAAGTTAGTCCTCATCCAAAGAAACAGCTCTAGGAACTAATGGCCTAAGTAAGAATAACTAAGGGGAAATTAGGATTATGTCATTCTCTGACATCACCTAGGCAAGTCCCTTCAGTTTTCTTGGCAAGATTTTTCAGAAGTGGTTTGCCATTGTCTCCTTCTCAGGGCTCAGGGAAAGTGAATGGCTCAAGGTCACCCAGCTGGCTTTATGCCAAGGCAGGATTAATAGCAGTCTTAAAATATCTGAAACATTATCAAATAGAAGAGATTAGATGATCTCTATATGGTCCTTCTAACTTTATGATTCTATAGTAATCTGAACAAAATTTAATATCATGAAAACTATAGCAGTATGAAACCCAAGTTATTTGTGATTTTAAAATACATTCCATTTTACTGGGTTAATATGCTGGAGTATTATACAAATCTGGGTTAAAACAACCAATTAGCATTTCATTGGAACAGTAGTTGATCACATGCTGAATATAAATCAGCAGTGTAAAATTGCTGCAAAAAACCCACAATGGTTTAGGACAGGGATAGGCAACCTTGGCTCTTTTATGACTCATGGACCTCAACTCCCAGAATTCCTGAGTTAGCAGGACCTCAGACACAAAAGACAACGATTTCTTCTACTGTAATCCAAAATAGAGGACAAAGAATGTTGATTTTAAGTTATAGTAGGCCAGATTCCAATTGTAAGATAGGAAAAATTTTGTAATGGTAAAAGCAATTTGCCAGTGGAATTAATTAATGAATGAAATGAATGTGTTCAAGCAAAGCTTGGAAAATAACAACAAGAATTTGCTGAGGATGCATTAAAAAGATTAGATTCGATTGACTAAAAGGCTCTTCCCAACCTTGTGAATATATGATTATTTTCTTCTCTAAAAAAATTATCCTGAAAAAGCTCCCAGTTCAACTCTGGCGATATAAAACTAGTTTTGCATGACAAGTAGTGACTTTAGAGAGAAATCTACCATTTATTCCAAAGGAAACATCAAATTATTTCATTAAGATGCAGATGCAAACAGTGCATTTAATCTTATTTGCTCCACTGGCTTGTATCTAGTCACTCACAGATGACAGCTCTACAAGAAATCAAAATAGCTGTCACTCCAACTAAGGGATTAAAAAAGGTCTAGATGTTAGCAATACAATCTCATCCCATAAGACAATGATTATTGTATACAAGTATTCAGAAATGCATTCCTCTTTAATGCAGTATGAGAAAAATTCTTTTCTTTCTCCTTTTATCCTAAAACGGCAAAAAGAACGTTTTATCACATTGACTTTGGGGTACAAAGAAATGCTCCACTGTCCGTTTCTATTATTACGTCATAAACTGTATATAGCTACACTGCCATAGCTTACATGCTAAAGAAGATTGTAAATATTTTAAGGACTCAGATGATAATAATGCTACTGTAGAAACTAAGCTTAATGTGAAATGAGCTTGAACTAAATTCAAGGAATTTGTTTTGTATTAGACAGAAAATCCTCTAATCCAAAGAAGTCAGAAACCCTACTCACTTGTTGGTTGCTTTCTGTTTGTTATATTTCTTTCTGATCATGTGTTTAAAATGCTTTTATTTACTTAATTACAAATCAAGCAAACGTCTAGCCAGACAGGCAATTATGGATTCTGCATAGCTGCAGATGGAATGAAGATACTAAAATGCCAAGTCCCTAAATTAAAGAATTAAAAACAAAAGATCAAAAAAGATCAATTCAGGTATTAATTTTGATTTTCACAAAATCATATGCAAACTTCCAATATTCAAATCATGTATTTGTAGTGGAAAAATTTTAACATTTTGTAAGTTAAATTCAGAGATGTCAACAAGTGTTTACAATTTAAAACTGAGTTAAAAACCTCACTGAAGTGTTGACAAGAACTGATACAACTCTGAAAAACTCCTGGACCTAATAAGACTGATAACAAAAGAGCTTCCAAAATTAGTGTTCCTTATTAAGGCTTAGGAAACTGTTGGCTGACGTTCAGCTACCATCAGTTCCACAAACAGTCCAAAATATTCCTGATAAAATGTTTGAAGTACTTATACTTCTTGGCTCCAACCTTCAAAAGCATATCAAAGGTCATTTTAGCCCATAGGAAAATAAAATCTCGTGTCTGTGTGGTAAGCAGGTATAGTCCTCATTTGCTGACCTTAATTTGGATCAGTAACTCCATCCATTCTTAAGTGAAACGATTGTTAAGCAAAACATCACATGACCATACTGACTTACAATAGCAGTTCCCGCAGTCCCAGTTGCAAGTTGTTAAGCAAATCACCCACAACTATTAAGTGAGACAACACATGACCGTGACTTGCCACCTCCTGCCACCTCATTGATTTCGCTTGTCTGAAGCTGCCTGGAAGATCACAAATGACTATCACGTGGCTGAGGGATGCTCCAAACATTGTAAATAGGCAATGGCTGCCAAGTCTCCAAATTGTAATCACGTGACTGCAGGGACACTGTAAAGTTCATGTGTATGAAGGCTGGCCATAAATCCATTTTTTCAGCACTGTTGAAACTTCGAACAATTGCTAAATGAATGGTTCTTAAGTGAGGACTATCTGTATATCAGAAAGCAACTAAAGACATTTTTTACAAGAATATCTTTAAAATATACATGATCATCTAGGTCATGACTGCTTTGAATTAAAATTGTTCAGTTATTTTGATAAGCATCAGCACAAAAGAAATCAATTGTATTAGCCATGAACTGACTTATATTGCTTTTATTTTTATGTAGAACAGAACAGAACAGAATAGAATTCTTTATTGGCCAAGTGGACACACAAGGAATTTGTCTCCGGTGCATAAGCTCTCAGTGTATATACAAACAAAGTGATAGATCACAGATCATAAATCATAGTTACAATCATTAATCATAAGATACAAGCAAGTGATAAATCATAAGATAACAATAGGAGAAAGTATTAGGAAAGATGGGGAGATGAAAAACGAAGAGAAATGAAAAGATGAGAAAGATGAGAAGGATAATAGCAATAAAGCCTACAATATGGGTAAATATCTTTAGGCCTTTTGATAGTGCTGTGGGAATTAAGTGTTCAGCAGAACGATGGCATGGGGGAAAAACTATCTTTGTACCTACCGTAGCTGTTTTGGCATGCAATGCCCTATAGCGATGTTCTGAGGGGAATTGTAACAGTTTATGTCCAGGATGTGAGGGGTCTGTAGATATTTTCTCTGCCCTCTTTTGGTTCGCACAGTATACAGATTCTCAATGGAAGATATGCTGGTTGCAATAATATTTATATGTTTGTTCTTAAATTTTGCAAATAGTGCATAGAATCTTATATTTGATATTTATTACAGATGGAGTCTTTGTTTTCTTAGTCTCAAATTGTTTCAAAAGGTCAACCTATCCAATCATGCGCAATATTGCTGGATAAGTTAGAAAAATCAAAGCCGACATATCTGTGGTGACCATGAGTCTGGGTAGATTTTGTTCTTAAATATAGAATAATTTGATATCTGAAATGCCTCTTTTACTGTCTAGTAGGCTTGTGCAAATCTCTTCTGGTTCTTAGAAGTACCCAAGGAAACCACAGAATTAATATGAACAAAAGCGATGTGATCTGAGTAGAGGAAGGGCAATTATTAAAAATATCTTAAAAGGAAGCACCATTCAAAACTTTGCACAGCCTCAGGGTTCACAAACATCTAAAATAGCTATAAGCAATAGACATTTTCTCTATTTATTAGTCATTAACAATCAGCATATTTATTTACAGAACTCTAATTTATATACCCTAGCAGGGTACTATAATTACTTTATATACAAAACTATTTTGATGACTTTAAAATTCTTTAATTATAGTTGGTTTACTGGTTTGTTACAGAATGGTTTACTGAAGAATTAGGATAATAGGAAAATGAAAAATACTTTGAACTGAAAAGCTTTCCTGCACATTACATAGAAGCTACATTTTATCTGCCATAGACAATAAACTAGACAGGAATAAAATAAGCTTTTTTAAAAGGTATTCATAAGCTTCATATAACATTATTTGCCTAGACACCAGAAATGTCTATGGAGATTCTCTATCATCCAGGTCATAGTTGCCCCAAAGGTGCTCTTTCGGCAGTTCAAGTCTCACCGGCTCAAGATTGACTCAGCCTTCCATCCTTCTGAGGTCGGTAAAATGAGGACCCAGACAATATGCTGACTCTGTAAACTGCTTAGAGAGGACTGTAGAACACTGTGAAGCAGTATATAAATACTATTGCTATTGCTATCTCATTTGTTTCTAAATAGATCATGAAAAAAGTATGCAAGCTATTATAGAGATTTACAAAAATATTATAGGATGGAGATAAAATATACACACAGTAATTTTTCACTTTACTACAACATTATTCTACCAAACCGATGGGTGACAGGAAAGCCAAAAGACAGCATTTATTTATCTAGTGCAGTGGTTCTTAACCTTTTTGAACGAATCGCCCCCTTGAGCCAATGAGGAAGTTGTCATCGCCCCCCTCCTCCAACATAACCTTTCAATCACAACTTTGCAATACTGCAGACCTCTTAAAATGTGAAATGAATTTATATAAACTTTCATTTCTCTCCCCCAGAATAAAGTTAATAATTTTGTGGATGTGAGGGCTGGG
>NW_015386224.1:86561-97898 GCF_001527695.2 Protobothrops mucrosquamatus | reverse complement strand
TTTTTTGTTTTTTGATGTATTTTGTTTGTATCTGTTTTAATATGCTGTGCACCGCCCTGAGTCCTACGGGAGAAGGGCGGTATATAAATTAAATTATTAAATTAAATTAAATTAAAATCTTTAACCTGGCTTTACTCTGCATTATCATTGTGGACATCATTCTATCTGGCTGCATTTGGCTATGGAGCAACTGATCTTCCCTTCCCATAGATTGTTCACTTTACATTCTTCTTTTTTTAATCACTCTGCTGACATGCCTTTTGGTTTCGCTTACTCTTTCAAAGTAATCCTCATAGCTCTCTGTCTGAGTATGTAAAAACCACTTAGTTAAGTCTTAGGTTTAGAGACTTACAGATGTTTCTGTTAATGGCTGAGAATATTAATACATTGTCAGATGTACAGAACATTGTCACCTAAAAGATGGTAATTAAATGCCTGTATTCTAGAATTATAGATCCAGTAAGATGACAATATTGATATACATAAATGTAATTATATTCCTTCCTATATTATCAATGACAAATGTAAATTCTGAAGACTAAGTTTTGCTTATCCTATATTTTTAGTACAATACCATTCATTATGTTGTCTACAGGAGCCGTTGTGGCACAGTAATTAAAATGCGGTATTGCAGGTGAACTCTGTCCACAGTCTGGAGTTCAATCCTGACCGGTTGAAGGTTGACTCAGCCTTTCATCCTTCCAAGATCGGTAAAATGAGGACTCAGATTGTTAGGGGCAATATGCTGACACTGTAAACCACTCAGAGACTGCTGTAAAGCACTATGGAGCAGTATATAAGTTTAAATGCTATTGCTGTTGCTACAATAGATGGTAACTGATGCTAATTGAATCTACCAGAATAGTAGGCAGGGTCATTGGGCCTGGATTATCTACATATACTGTAGTTTCCACCTAATTAGGCCAGGACAACGATTTAGGCTACTTAAATATTTCAGATGCCCTCCCTGGATATGCTTGCTTGGGTTCATTTATATTTATTTATTTATTTATTTATAATTTGATTTGTATCCCGCCCTTCTCCTCACCGGACTCAGGGCGGCTAACAGCCTTATAAAACAACATTACAACAAATATCAATATTAAAACCAGATTAAAAGAAAATATTTGTAAAGGCCTAGTCATTAAAATTACCCTTAAAATTACCCTTAAAAACCCCACTAAAATTCCCTAGGCCAATCCCGCTTGTTGGAAAAGCCATGTCTTTNCTACAAATGGCGGAGGACGCTTGGAGCTGCAGGGGAAGGCTCAAAAGTGTCCCCAAAACATCTCGCTCCATCGCCCCCCTATCGCCCCCTTTTCGTTCCATCGCCCCCACGCCGCCCCTTTTCGTTCCATCGCCCCCCTGAAAAATGAAATCGCCCCCTGGGGGGCGGTACCGCCCAGGTTAAGAACCACTGATCTAGTGTATGCTCACTAGAATATAGAGATGATTACAAATTCTACAGTTTTAATATTGGCAACTTTATGTGGATAAGATTATGAATAGTTTTGAATAGGAATATGTAACATTTTTTAGGTTTGAACTACTATGAATATAAAATAGATTTTTTTAGTGCAAAACTCAAAAATAGATTTTTTTGAGTGTAGCAGGCCAATAGACACTCAAAATAGTCAAATTCCATTATTTTACATATTTTTTTCAAATATAATTCACATGCAGAAAAGAGATCTCAAGATAGGAGAGAATAAATGATATTCTCTTTATAATGTTGTTCCTTTCCAATCTGTTACTGTACTGTTTATTGAGCTTCCCATCCCTTATCCTGCAAAGCTGAATTAACATGAAGAACAGGAAAAAGTATAGGATAGTTAAATGTGCATCTGCAGTTATATAAGTATTGCATTTGTGAGTTTGAATGCACAGATTTGGCTATTGGAGATTCTCTGAATATTCTCTGGGCATAAATTCAATGTGGATTCCATTGAATTTACTCAGTATACTATATTGGTACATTAAATTAGAGGCTAACCTTGCTGTATGTGCTTTGAGGCTATAGGAATAAAAAAGAAAATAATGAAATTAAGTTTTTTTTTTAAGTCCCACTGATTTTAAAGCTGGCCAACTATCGTCCAGTCTCCAACCTTCGCTTTGCGGCGAAGGTTGTTGAGAGTGTGGTTGCACGGCTATTCCCTCGGCACCTGGATGAAGCAGTCTATCTAGACCCATACCAGTCGGGCTTCAGGCCGGGACACAGCACGGAAACGGCATTGGTCGCGTTGGTTAATGATCTCTGGAGGGCCCGGGACAGAGGCTATTCCTCTGTCCTTGTTCTTTTGGACCTCTCAGCGGCTTTTGATACTGTAGACCACGGTATCATGCTGCGGNTATCCCGCCCTTCTCCTCACCGGACTCAGGGCGGCTAACAGCCTTATAAAACAACATTACAACAAATATCAATATTAAAACCAGATTAAAAGAAAATATTTGTAAAGGCCTAGTCATTAAAATTACCCTTAAAATTACCCTTAAAAACCCCACTAAAATTCCCTAGGCCAATCCCGCTTGTTGGAAAAGCCATGTCTTTAGGGCGCGGCGGAAGGAAGGGAGATCCGGGATCACCCGGATCTCTGGGGGTAGTTCTGTTGAACTGGTGTTGTTCATTTCTGTTGAAATTGTTCAATTTTTAGATATCTCATAGAAGCTAATAAAAACTGAAAAAACTTCTAGTGAAATTATTTTTTAATAACATACAGCATTTGGAAAGTAAGCATAGATCAATCTAAATAAAAACCTAATACAGACAGAGATAAGATAGCGATTCAAACGAAGGAATAGTTTTCAAGGTTAAAACATGTTGTACTTTCCATGTGGGCAGATTCAAGAACTACAAATGATTTGACTTTAAAGGGGAAGTAAATTTAAAATATGAATGAAATTAGGCAGAATGGCTATCTATCATTATGTGTAATTGTAGCTTTGAAGCAATGGATTAAGAATATTGATATTAAACTACATTTGGTACCTCTTCCTAAGGAAATTTCCTGACCAGCTCCTTTACCCTTCTTAACACCAAGATTAATACTTGACCAACAATCAAGCAGTAAACAATACTCCAATCAGAGAACTACCAACTTAGACACATACACTAACGTAAACAACAGCCTCATCAAGAAACTACCAAAACCACTCTCATTAACCCTGACAGGGCAAGCTACTACTATATAAACACAGAGGAAAGCATACTACCTTCTAGCACTGATGATGTTACCTAACTGAATGATAAAACGTCTGCAAGAAAACAACCAAGCTCAGGGAACACAAAGGAACCTACACTTTTTAACATATTGTTTTATGCAGTGTTAGTAGTCACAATTTTAAATAAATTCTCTGATCTCATCACCAGTTTTATTTACAAGTATTTTTCCCTGATGCATGTATTCCTTATTTTAAGCTTAATTACATATAAAATTTATTGATGTGTTTAATTTTACAATTAGTATTTGTCTCTCTCTATATTAACTGGTTATATTATCAATTTTAATTACGTAATGCTCATTAACTGCAATAAAAAATTCTACTTTTTATATATGTAAATTAAATTCAAAATTGCTGAATAAATTACAGTGGTCATGGGAATGACTAACTTATGACTCACAGTCATTTTTATGATTCATAGTACTGTAAAAATGTGTTTTTTTCAGCATGTCTATATGGACAGTATGTCTATATGGACATACTGAAGATCTTTCCAAGTCATTCATCTAATTTATTATTTGCATGTCCCATTTAATTATTAAGACATCAGCTGATTTCATTTGTAAATCCATTATGGTATCTTTTTCCACATCACTCTTACAGTCTGGCATTTTTAAATCCATTTTCAAATCCACATTCAGATCAACCTCAATGTCTGTTTCATCCAATAAAATCTATTCCTTTTCAGTAGCATCTGTTAAATCCATTTCTATTGTGGCAGATAACCTTAAAGAGCAGTTTCTAGGTTCCATTCTTAAATATTCTTGATTTCTTCTATAGTAAAGTAATATTGCTTCATTGCATTCATGGGCTACTTCTTCATTAATTTTAATCTTTAGTTCTCTCTGGTTCCTTCTAGTCCACCTTCAAAGTCCCCTCTAATCATACATTTATTTTCAAAACAACAAACCCTTTCCACTAGATTTCTTATAATTAATTTCAAAATATATTAATATATTAATAAAATAAAATATATATTAATAAAATTTTAAACGATCTACAAGAAAGATTGTTTCAAATCCATCTGCCCCGTTAACTTTCCAAAATCAACATCTAAACTCTCTTTTGCTGTTTCCAAGTGTATATTTTTTTTCTTTTTAATCCTTGAAACTGACATGAAGCTTCATTCATCAAGGATAAAAGGGAAATCCCAGCATAGTACAACTTTTCTGAAGGCTATTAACTTTAGAAGATAAATTCCAAGAGATTTTCTAAGGTGGTTAAGAAAGAAAATGGATGAACCCAGTATCCAATTGAAGGCACCAAACCACAGTTTCGGCAAGTTACTCCCTCCATCCAGGTTCCCAGAGTTCCAAAATCTGCTGGACATCATTAACTTATGCCCTATTCATAGAGGAGACTTTACATGGAATAAACCTGTGGATGATCCTGGTCCTCTCCTTCCTCTGAAGAAAAGTTCCAAGGAGCCAATCCATTTGCCAGCTCCTTTATCTGCCACAGGCATCGGCTCTGCTCTTGTGGAGCCATCTTCAATCTATAACTGCTTTTCCAGAAGTTTCATTTAACTTCTTTTTATATAATGTTTATATAACGCTGTTTGTTTGGAAGTGTTCTTTTTGTTGTGGAAATGTAACATGAATTTTTAAAACTTTCAATATGTAAACAAAAATCAGTAATTGCTACTGATTTCAAAGGCTACTATGTGGGCTCAGAAGCCAAGTTATGTTTAATATTAGGATGGGAGACTTTATGGACTGTAAGACTCTAATTACAGGTCAAATAAATATTCTGGAAGAATCTTCTTGGTCATCTAGCGCAGGGCTTTTCAACCAGTGGTACGGGTACCACCTGTGGTACATTGGCACCTGGCAGGTGGTACACGAGCACCCTAGAAAAGTGGTAGTGGGGGAGGGGAATGAGCTGAACCGGTGGCAGCACCGCACAAGCCTGAGCGAGAGATGGCTGGAGCTGCAGGGCTGTCAGGGCTCAGTGAAAGCGCCAGGATCAGAGCCAGGCTCCAGCTGGAGCTCAGCGCTGATCCTGGCGCTTCTGCTGAGCCCAGAAGAAGCGCCGATCAGCTGGAATGTTGCAGCATCCCCAGGGTCTTATGATTTACATTCAGATGCTTGACAACTGATTCATATTTATGGGTCATGTGAAGTGACCAAAACTTGCTGCAACCACCCAGCAGACGGGGGGGGGGGGAATAAAAACCAAACATCCCTCACCTCACTCCCGCTGCCAATCCTCAACAGAAATGCTCACAACAATGAAAACCTCGGACAGGAGGAAGAGTGCTGCCGGATGGGCAGGCAGGTGTCTTGCTTGGCTGTGGCTTGGGGGGCACTTTTTTCAGTGCTATTGTAACTTCGAACAGTCACTAAGCAAACTGTTGTAAGTCGAGGACTACCTGTACTTTATCACTTTTTTCCTTTTTTTTTTTTTGATCATCACGTTTTTGACACTTTGCTAGGCAACTGGTGCTACTCGGATATTGCCATATCCTAAAAGTTGGTACAATGGGTGAAAAAGGGTGAAAAGCCCTGATCTAGCGCACGGCTGAAAATTATGCTACGTACTAATACCTGCAAGACTGGTATAACACTCTGGTTTATAATAGCTAATTGAAAATGGAAATTGAATTCAATATAAAAATAGTCTGGCCTGAATAAAAATGTTTGAATATGTCAATTATGACCAACTCAACAACTTTAAGAGAATCATTCATGTTAGTCACCCAGCACATTAGTGCTGCTCGAGAAAAACATGAATGTAATATGGTAATTACTTATTTCAGTTCCGATATGAAGTGCGAGTCATCATCAGTACTTGGCCTTTTTGAGAAGATATAGAAAGCTGGCAGGTTTAATTTTGATGTGGGCTTTGAGTCTCAAGCAGTTTGGAGCTGTCACTATTTAAGCAATCCACATTTCTCCAGTGTGCAATTGTAAGTTAGTTTGGGACTTATGGCATAGAAGAAGCACCATTATTATTTTTGCAAGTAACCGATATTGTTACAAAGAACTTTCACCAGTGTTTCAGCATCTCCATGGAGTAGAATACAGCAGCTGTTGTAATCTCTGTCCCTTCTACGAAGTCAAGGGAAGTGATAAACACATAATTACCTTTTCTGACACTTTTGCATTGTAAGAACAGCTTGTTCCTGCTTTTCAGTGTTCTTCAAACGACAAGAGACACTTTCTGAATAAGGTATTCAAAGATTCAAGCATGAATGCAGCAGAATTCTGCACCTTATAAACCCAGTGACCTTTGGGGGCAGCAGATGGAATGACAGCTAGCAGAAGTTGACATTTTACCTCCTTTCCTTGCACAAAAATTCTCTTCTTGTCTCTATTTAGCGTGTCTCTTATTGGTCAGACTGACATTCTCAAGGCTGTCATCACTTCCCTCTCTCTTCAACATTCTCTGCCTCCTTTCCCTCCATTGATGTAGAAACATCACACCCATACTAAGATACTGATAAGCCAAGCAATTTGAACTCTGCTATCATAATACCACTTCCTATACAAAGGTTATCTTGTGATTATTTTCTTCATTCCAACCCTGAGTCTACAGGATTCCTTCTACAAACATATTTTTTTTCAAATGTTATCTTTTCTTTCTAAGGATACTCCATCACTGTGGAAAGCTACTTGCCAAAAGAAGGATGTCACTGGAGGACGATTTAGTTTTTTAAAAATGCTGTTGGGAAGCATTTGTTGCTTCAGTGAAAAACAATATTCAGAAATTCAGGATTATCGAGGTGAAAAGATACTCTCTAGTCCCCAGATTTATGTACCAAAAAACCAGGAATCTAGAATATCATTTTCTGTAGCTCCAGCTTGGTAGACCTGCTGTTCAAAATGTTCAGTGATCAAAACTACTCAAAACTGTAGATCTATTCTCTCAGTACTATTCTTTATTAAATGGGCAATCAGGCATAAAAGTGACAAACATGTAGTTCCAAAAGTATACAGTATAAAATTGTAATGACAAAATTGAAGAAAAGTGCTGCCCGACATTATGAAAATATGAGAACCCTGACCAAGGAAATCTATTTCTCCCTATCTCTGTTGAAAAAAATTGGTTCTGAAGATTATATGTTTCCTGCTTCCTAATTTTATCAAGATGAAGGGAAATGCTGGAGACAAAAGTGTAGAGCTTCTACTTTGCAAATGTAAGATCTGAGTCTAATCTCTGTCATTCCAGATACAGATCAACAAAACAGCACAGAGTTAGAGCAGCTTCTTTGTGCCACATCAAAGGATAATCGAAACTTGAGGTGTAATGTATTTGTTTCTTGCATTTATATTCCAAATTGTATCTGGGAGCTTAATGTGGTATAGAGGGAGATTGTCCTTCACTTTATCCCCCAACAACTCTTTCGGATAGGTTGGGCTGAGAAACAATGACTGGTATAAAAATCAGACGGTGAAGATCTGAATTTAGATATTTTTGGCTCTGATTCAAATAATTGCAACAGGCACAGATCATAGTGCACTTATTGTTACCCTAGTCAGTCTGAGCAGATAATGGGAGTCCTAGTGAAGAAAGAAGCTTATCAAAAGACAGTATGCCAACAAGACCCCCAAACCTGTCTCTAGTCTATTCTAACAGAGAGTAAGGGTGATATGCCTTGAACTACACT
Source organism: Protobothrops mucrosquamatus (assembly GCF_001527695.2). Classification (NCBI taxonomy): domain Eukaryota; kingdom Metazoa; phylum Chordata; class Lepidosauria; order Squamata; family Viperidae; genus Protobothrops; species Protobothrops mucrosquamatus. The sequence goes on along the minus strand of NW_015386224.1, from coordinate 90,070 downwards.
GAACAAACCCAGTTGGATTAGAACCGTAGCTAAATTACTGAGAAGATAAATCCTTAGTATTCAAGGAGCCATTGATGAGGTGTGGGCTCAAAACAAGCTATAGCAATAGTGCCTAAATGTATTACCTTATTAAAGCCCCTTAAATGTATGAAATGGTTAAAACACAAATATTCTATTTAGTAACAAAGCAGCAGATATTACAATCAATGTTTCTGTGCAGAATGAGATGCAGACTCATTTTGTTGTTTTGTGCCAAAATGTTTTGTGCTTCTTCAAGAGATTCACGGTGGGAAACCTGAGGTCTAGACCTGCCTTAAGCCAACTGGCTGACTTTGGGCCACAGTCCTAGGAAACAAGCATTGGCAAACTGCCTGCAGGGATTTGTCCATGTATTTACCAGGAATCAAATCTGATTCGAAGGCAAAAAAAGACAAGAAAATCATGTGAAGAATAAGTTAATTTTAAAGCACCCAATGTGATTTTTGGTATCTAATGTACGTTTGGATCTACAGATGTGATTCAGAAGATTTCCAATTAAAGTCATACCAAATCCTATTGAGTAAATGAATGGTTTGTCTTAAAAGTGTTTAATTTTTTTTCAGTCTCACAGAAGTGGACCTTTCCTTACTTCAGTTTGCAATACAATTGATCTAGTGTTTTATAAATTAACTACTGGGGTTTTTCTTATTAGATAGTTCTTATCTGGCCCAAATATAGTGTTTAGTTTCTACATAAATTCATATCTTAGGGAAATATTCTCTCTACAGTGTCTTTCCTGTCCTCCTCTCCGTTTGATTATAATGTGGCTGCGTGAATAGAGTTTGTGAGGCACACATAATGATCTTAATTTGTCTCATACAAGATCTATTCTTTAATTTATGCACAAACTATGTTAATTGCAATAGGTTCAGAATTTACAGCATCCATGAGGTGTAAAGTTGTAATTCAACACACTGAGGTCATGCAAGGTAAAACAGGGAACTAACTAAAAACAAGACAACAGCCTACATTCAAGTTTTTAGTGCTCAACAGCCACAGCAGTCTGTTCCAACCCACATCTTGCTCCATAAAGACAACATTGTTAAATCCTGAAAATCAATTATTACATGCTCCAAATGAAAAATATAAATATTTTTTCTGTCCACAGAACTGTAATTTTTCATCATCTTTTTTAAACATAAATAATAAAATCTTCATTAGATATACACTTTTTCTTTATCACCCTATTTTATTGTACAGTAATATAACCATATTTTTTTAAAACTATGGTAGCCTTTGAATTAACAAAAAAATGTTTTAAAAACTAAGAAGCACTTATGGTTTAAAACCAAACTTATTCACAGCTAGCTTATTGGCAGACTATTAACTATATTGTGCTTTGGATAAATCAGAATACTGCTGCCCTGGCATGTCTCACTTTTACAGAAAAATCTTAACTCTAGGAACATTGTCTTTCTTATCCAAAGGCCATATAGTATATTTTGGTGTGTTATAATGTTCTAGATCTCTTGAATGGTAAGTCACAAAACCAACTCTTGTATGGCCTATTAACTACAACTACAAGTAGCCCTCAACTTACAACCAGTCACATAGCGCCTGTTCAAATTTACAACAGACCGACCCAAAAGGTACTTATGACCTGGTTCCAAGGTTCCAACAGGTGCCCCCTTGCAATCATGTGACAGCATTTTGTGCACTCAGCAACTGGAAAGCAATTTCGACCATTTGCAGCAACTTGTAGTCATGTAATCATGATTTATGTGGTCATAAACCAGCATTTACAACACTGCTAAAAACCAGCGTTTACTTCTGATTTTTGGCAAAAAATACCCCAAAGCAAACAATGGGGCATTTATTTAACAACTGAGGATTCGCTTAATAACCAAGGTGATTCACTTAATGACCATTTATGACCAAAGGTCAAATAAAATCAGGTGGGTCAGAATTTACGACCATAATGGACAGACCCCGATACAATGGTAAATCAAGGACTATCTGTACTTTGATTTCAGTTTCATTCTGTCAAGTTTGGATATAAATTTGAGATAACAAAACATACTAAATTACTTCATTACCTCATACTATTAATTTAGTTCAAGAAATGGAGCCTTATGATAATGGTTCATAATATATTTGCTAAGAAAAGAGAATGTGATGAGGGGGAATAATTCAAGAGGAGTTAGACAGAGTGAAACAGATCGTGCTAACATTAATAAGAGCTTGAGTTATCTAACGTACTATGACTACTACCCCAAAATCTCAAAATTTCAATCTTTTAATTGGCTTATACATGACCTTATGTAAGTTGCAATTTTGCTTCTAAAAATATTGAAAGTGAAAATGTTCTCATTCCAACAGCTTATACAAGTTCAATGATTTACCGTTGTTTATTATTTCTAATTTTACATCTTTGATGGTTCTTAACTGTAGATTAAAAAGAGGTTGTAATCCTCCTTCAATTTGCTATTCATGGGTCCCAGATGTTAATATAAAATTATGTCTTATTAATGAATGAACAACTGAGCTGTTTTTATCATCAGAATAAGATGAAATTTGCATGCAAAAACAGTTGCAGTGAGTTTAGCACAAAAAACTTTTAAAAGTTCTTTTTTTAAAAAATGGTATATATCTTTTTTTAAAAATAATTTGGACTGAATCATGACAATTACAGGGTCCTTAATTGGGAGTGAAACATTCTAGCTTTTCTAAATCTTTCTCAATCTATTGCTTAATGGGAAATGTCCATGAAACCTACAAATTATCAAAAGTTGGAATTAAGATTGCGGGGAGAAATATCAACAACCTAAGATATGCAGATGATACCACTCTAATGGCAGAAAATGAAGAGGAACTAAAGAGCCTCTTGATGCGGGTGAAGAAGGAGAGTGAAAAAGTTGGCTTGAAACTCAACATTAAGAAAACCAAAATCATGGCATCCGGCCCTCTCAATTCCTGGCAAATAGATGGGGAAGAAATGGAGGTAGTAACAGATTTTATTTTCCTGGGCTCCAAGATCACCGCAGATGAGGACTGCAGCCAAGAAATTAAAAGACGCTTGCTCCTGGGGATGAAAGCTATGGCAAATCTAGACAGCATACTAAAAAGCAGAGACATCACCCTGCCAACAAAAGTACGTATAGTCAAGGCCATGGTTTTCCAAGTTGCAATGTATGGATGTGAAAGTTGGACCATAAGAAAGGCTGAGCGACAAAGAATTGAGGCCTTTGAACTATGGTGCTGGAGAAGACTCCTGCGAGTCCCTTGGACTGCAAGGCGTTCAAACCGGTCAGTCCTAGAAGAGATCAAACCTGACTGCTCTTTAGAAGGCCAGATCCTGAAGTTGAAATTCAAATACTTTGGCCACCTAATGAGAAGGAAGGACTCACTGGAGAAGGGCCTAATGCTGGGAAAGATTGAGGGCAATAGAAGAAGGGGACGACAGAGAATGAGGTGGCTGGATGGAGTCACTGAAGCAGTAGGCGTGAACTTAAATGGACTCCAGAAGATGG
>NW_015386224.1:31946-86461 GCF_001527695.2 Protobothrops mucrosquamatus | reverse complement strand
AGACACGACTTCGCAATTAACAACAACAACAACTGTTAGGAAAGAAATCTGGCAATTTACAAACAGAGTGGTTCTGAAGTTTGGGAACTAAATAAGTTTACATTGTGATGTTTTAAAAACAACAGAGATGCCTATAACCTTTCTTTCTGACCGCAGTATGCAGCATTTGCAAGGCAAACTCTCAACGATCAAAGCATTGTGATTAGACAGCTTCTGATGAACCGTTCTCTGGATTTAGAAGGTAGACCTATTCTTCAACTCTTTTCTTTCCAACTTTTTTCCCTAAGCTGCATAGTTAGAAACGGATAGTTGTTATTACACACAGAGCTTTTCTTTTTCTATTGTAGTTTAAGGCATTTAATAGCTCACAAATGCCACCAATATGGCACCATGGGGATCCTGCTTCACTAGGTGAAAAATAATAACAGAAGCTACATACAGTAATTCAGTTTGGGATTCAGCTACATTTTGTGCCTATCCAAAGAGATACTTTTTTACAAAAATTAAATATAAGTTAATAAATTATTAATCCAATGCAATGATTATTTTTCCTCTTATAAAATTCACCTTCATAACTTCACAATGTAACATTGTACCTCAGTATTTTAATTTAGAATTTATCTGCTATTTTTAGAAGTTTCTTAATTAAAGAAACTAAAAACAGTTTATATCCCACTTTTAAGTGCTACCTGTTTATAATATTCACAGCAGGTAGCAGCACTGTTAACTACCACTACCATGATCTGGGGGGGGAGCAAATCCAGGGTAGTGGCTGGACTGGAAAGTTAGGGAAATGTCCCAGAAAATGACAAGCTATTTTCCTATTTTTGGGCTTCAGGTTTTACTGACCAGGGTTTAAACAGCAGATTTTCTGATGTCTCGCCAGCTGGCATCTTCAGAGGCACAGTGGGCTGCTACATAGACTACATGCTACTGAGCAGGGACTGATTGGGCTCCTGTCTTTATAGCTGGATGTTCTGACTGCTGATGATGCTGTTGGGTGGTCTGCCCAACAGACACCAACCATGATTATATGAGGATAGACAATCTCCTTATGAAGAAATCCTCACTTTTATCTGGATGTAATATGGGGGCAACACAATTTCAACTGTGGTTCATGGTTCATCTAAGGCTGGGGTGTCAAACTCAATTTCACTGAGAGCCACACCAGCTTTATGGTTGCCCTCAAAGGGCCAGCCCTCTTGCCTGGAGGGCAGCAGCAGTTTTGCCTGGAGGGCAGCAGCAGCAGCAGTTGCCTGGAGGGCAGCAGCAGCAGTTGCCTGGAGGGCAGCAGCAGCAGTTGCCTGGAGGGCAGCAGCAGCAGCAGTTTTGAAGGAAGTACATGCACTTCAGCAGCGCATGGCTCGGGTTTCTCTACTAGCTTTGGCCCAGCCCCGGCACACAGGAGTCTCACGTCTCACGTTACCTTGTGTCTTTGGGAAAAAGTCTGCGAGGAAGAAACACACAATCCGAGCACCTTCCATCCTTTCTCTTTCCTTCTCTCCCTTTCCTTCCCTCGCCAGCCACTTGCTCTCAGGCAGAGGGCGTTTTAACCATGCCCACATGCCACTGCAGTTACCTCTGCTGCACAGCTTCACACGTTGGAGAGGCTCCCGCTGCCCGTCCTCTGCTAGCGCTGCTGCCACTGACAAGACATCCGAAGAAGGGAGGTGGTAACTACTCAATCACCTCCTCCTACTACTCTGCTTGTGGGCCAAATCTAAGCACATCACGGGCTGGATGTGGCCCGTGGGCCTTGAGTTTGACATATCTGATCTAAGACATGCTCATCAAGTGAGACAAAAGTTTATTTGTAAATTTTAATAACACAGTTTTGTACATTTATTCAAAGTAAGATTTCAGCTGGACTTGTTATAGTTGGCTATTTAGTTGACAAAGATTATATATGGGTAGTCCTCACTTAACAACCATTTGTTCAGCAACCGTTCAAAGTTACAGTGGTACTGAAAAAATAGCTTTATGGCACATTTATGACTTGTCCAACATCCCTCAGTCACATGACTGCCATTATAATCAGTACACGTTGTCCTGTGCCTTTATTTTCATTTTTACTCCTTTTCTCTTGCTGAACAGATCAATTGGAGAGAAAGAGATTGTCTTTCCGCTACCAGAATGACTGCATTGCTTTCAATGTGTAGAAGAGCAAATAACTTACTCTCTTGAAATTCCTCTCCAATCCCTCTCTGTTATACAGGGAGATGGAGGAAGGTCAAGCAAAACAGAGACTACCTACAGAAATTGCAGTGCCTGTTTACTCTTTATTGAATGTAATACTAAAACATCAGACATTTCAGTCATTTTTCCAGTGAGAAATAAAAACCTTCCATTTATTTCTGTTATTTTATTTAGTAATAATGAATTAAAAGTCCACTGTAAGCAAATTCAGTAAGTTTCAAAATTATTTGAACATTCAAAACATTCAATTAACCATATATCATATAGCTCTATAAAATATTCATGGTATTTTTAAAAGTTAATTTTATTTTAACATTTTCCTTATTTTATGTTAAATCTTTGAATTTCATTACATTTATTTGCATATTTAAAAACTTAACTTGATGTTTAGAAAAATATAAGCAATATGGTACTTGGATTTAGTCTGCATCTCAGGGAAATTCATTGATTTTGGGACAAAAATGTATCAAGTTCACATAACATAACAAAGCAAAAAGCATGTCTCTTCAGCAGAGGAAAACATATTTTCACATTGAGTCATGCCAAAACTGACAAGAATGTTGTTAAAAGCAGACATCCAAATTATTCAGCTGAAGTAGCCAAACCTGTTAGGATCACTTAATATGAGGAATCTGGAGTCTTTATTTCAATTGAGGCACAAAACATTTGGCAAACACTTCACATTATAAAACAGAACAATAAGGATCTTAATATATTTGAGTTTTTCTCCCATTACCTTAGCCATATCCAAGGCCACAGCAATGTGGGTCAAAATACTGTTTACATCTCAGCTGATCTACATAACTGAGATTAGTAATTGATACTGTAAATTCATTACAGTAGAATTTTCCTTGATTAATATGAATCCAGCACATACAGAAAACATACCCTGCTATATTTGATTTTTATGTAATTCAAAGCTAAGTGGCAGGGAATTTGGAATAGGCTGTTGGATACAGCTTAGTACATGAATTGTATTTATTTCTCTGTCCATAAAAACAGTTCTTTTCTATTCTTCATCGATAAGGACACCAACGAGATGCGAACAAAAAACTAGAAAAATTCTCCTGGTATTGGAACAATGGCTCTGAAAAGAATTCTCAACTAAGAATTTTAGCAAAGTTTTATGTGAATCAACAAACACACACAAAAGGAATCAATAGAACAAAAACCTCATCTATAAATAAAATCATTCAAGAAATAATGCCTTGCTAGCCTATATTTTGATGACAAATGTGCTTGCTAATATGGCTGTATGTTATCATATTATCTGATCAAATCACCACAGAAAAAATCAACAATGCCATTAAAAGACAGATGAAAAGTGAACTATAATTTCTGAAGCTATGGGCTGTCATATTATTTTGACACAATCATTTTTGTGCTGCACATCAACACTTGCATCTTCAATGTTGACTTTTCCCTCAAATCTGGAGATATATGAAATTCACAAAACAGCTGACCAAGGAAAACACAACAATGCTATTTTTAAAGAATATCATTTTAAGATTCTGTGCAGTCGATGGGCAATTTGGGGAATGGGAAAGATGCTATCTCACAAAATACAAGAAACACTGTAAGGATAACATCTCTCAATGGATGGCCTAGCCCTAGTTATAATGATGGGCAATACACGGTTTTTTGTAATATTAAAACAGTTCAGGTAATAATAGCATTTGACAGATGCATTGTGAGCAAAATTTGTAAACATACTTAGTATAATTAATGCTAAAAAAATATCACCGAAGACCAAAAATGAGAAAGAGAAAAGAATTATGAACAGGAATGTAAACATTTCCAACCTTTCATTCATTCACTTCTTAATAAGCTAGTTGTAACACTACCATTAACATTTATGGTTTCAATAGAGCTCTAAAATTAAAACAAAAGTATTACAGAAGGATAAATATAATGATGATCTCAATGGACTGAAAGTTCTTAGTAGAGGCTGATTGTTTTTATTTTGGCTGCTCAAGCAGCTTATCCCATTCCTTTAGGAATCCTTAAGGAAGCCAGGAATTTTAAATATTTTTTCTAAATCCAGGTTTATCATTCCTGAGTGGCAAACACACTTACCAATCCATTTCTTTTCTATGTAGCAAATAAAGTAACATCTAGGAAACATAAATGTGAAGTATCCTCTTAAAATAATGCATTATTCAGTGATAAAACATGCTCTGGCATTTCTATTGATGCCAAAATCTCTTTAAATCTATCTGCCAAGATAACTATACTTTTTTTTAAAAAAAAAAACCTACACTAGCTAGGCTAGTAAAAATAGGAAACACTATAGAAAAACAATTTGGTATTTGTAAATGGCATGTGAATGCAAAAACCATGATTTCTGCCCATATTATGGTAATTTATCTTAATATTTGGTAACAGTAATATATAGCAGAATCTGTATAGCAGATTTGGAATATCTGAGCAATGAAGAATAATTTCCTCAAAATGTATATATATATATATATATATATTTCAAAATTTGGATTGCTAACAAAGAATTAAGGGAGAACTGGAATAGCCATTTCGAACTTTTTAGTTCTTTTCAACCAGACATACCCTTCTGAGATTCGAACCTGGGCTGTCTGCATGTTAGGCAGATGTATTAAACCATGTCCAGAGGGAAATTACATTGCCAAATTAGTACTTATATCAAAAATACCCTACAACTATTTAACAGTCTAAAGTAATCTTCAGTAAACTACCATTTGATTTTATGGGACATGAACAATTATATAATAATAATATAATATAATATAATATAATATAATATAATATAATATAATATAATATAATATAATATAATATAATATAATATAATATAATATAATATAATATAATATTATAATATAATATAATATAATATAATATAATATAATATAATATAATATAATATAATATAATATAATATAATATAATATAATTACAGTAATTAAATTACAATTTATAATGCAATATTTTGAATAGTTTTAATATCTAAAAATTACTGAGGGGGAAAAATCCAACATATGTGTAGAATAATAAGCAAAAACTCAAAGCTGAATTTATTATGTTTAAATAAATGAGAAAATATATGTAAAAGCAAAGTTCCAAAATTACAAAACATAAAGAGAACAAAAATGAGAGTGGCTCACTACATAAAATTAAACTTTTTTTTGCCATATTTAATCTTTACCTACTCTACAAATCCAACTGAAACGGGAAATACCTTTCCTAAACAAAGAAAGAATTGATAGGCATTTGATCAATGAGAAATATAGTACAATCTATTTTAAAATTATTAATATTTATTGACTTCTTGCTGTATCAATTAACCAGCTTGGAAAAGCCAGATTGTATTATGCACTGGCAAAATTATGTAATTATTAGTTTCCACGGATCATTATTGTGCTGTGGAGGGGTGAGGGGTTTGCAAACCATGAATCATATATAAGTGTAGAGAAAGAAGAACAGCTTAGATAAAGTCTGGCTACATAACCAGAATAACATTGCAGGATGTGATAGACCTTCTGAATTATAATAGAGCAGCCTCCAACCTTTTGGGCACCAGAGACCAGTTCCACAGTTTTTCCAAGGACTAGAGGAGGTGTGGTTTTGCATGCTGCCTGCATCCGGTGGATGGGGCTTTGCTTGTTTGCGCAGCCCAGTTGCTGGCATGCCATGGACTGGTGCCAGTGCACAGACCGGGGGTTGGAGAACCTTGCTATAATGAACCAAAAACTATGTTGGGCAAAACTAGTTTCACATTTCAGGGTAACAGAGACTATTTAGTCCTATCCCCTCCCTCAATTTGGAAGTCATTCATAAAGGTTTTGAATTTGAGTGATACACATATTGTTTAAACAAATAAATAAATAAATAGATTCCCACAGATTCCTGTATGAATGTAAGGTTTATACCTTTCAGTTTGTACAACCTGGAGACATAAACAAAGACACTGGAGGAGACACTGGAGGAGAAAAGTCCAATGTGTGTGTTAATCTCTTGTTTTTTCTAACTGGTGAAAGCAGTCTAAGGAACTTTAGAGACATTCATTAACCAAAACCATTAATGACTCAGCATACAAAATTGCACCAGAGTAGCATAGTTGTGGCTCCTCTTGAAATATCTCTACTGTACTACAGAGATTTGATTGGCTGTCCCAATCATGCTGATTCTTAGGAAGGGTTTACAAGCCTGGTTTTGATTATCCTGGAAGATTACCTATGGTGTGATCTAAATATGAAAAGCCACTTGCCTTTGAGGCCTTTCTTAACATGAAGAGAATCAAGTTCAACTGTTTGGTTTCCTGGCTTTCACTGTCATTAACCACAGAATCCTTTCTTATTTTCTTTAATAGAGAAAAATTGATATATAATAATTCTTATTTAAAAATAAAAATAAAAAAACACTTTAAAAACATTTATGATAATGCCTTAAGCCAAAAATCACAGAATCTCAGATCTATTTACTATGATGTATTTACTTTTATCATGTGGAAAAAGTTGAATTTTTCTTTGTTTCTTTTATGGCAGCACATACTCAAAGTCTTTATATCCCCGATACCTAGCTATTTTAATTAATTTGCAGTTGCAAGTTTCCAAAATATTTGAAAAGCTATAAATAGGTGGTAAACAATCAAAATTGAGTGTGGTGGCCTAGTGGGTAAGACGCTGGGCTTGTTGAACAAAAGGTTGGCAGTTCGAGACCCAATTACCGCATGATAGGGTGAGCTCCTGTTCCTGCCCCAACTCCTGCCAATTTAGCAATTTGAAAGCATGCAAATGCAAGTAGATAAATAGGTACAACTTTGGTGGGAAGGTAACAGTATTCCGTGCGCCTTGACATATAGTGATGGCAGCCACATGACCATAGAAGTGTCTTTGGACAATGCCGGCTCCCTTGGCTAGGAAATGGAGATAAGCACTTCCCCCTAGAGTCAGACATGACTGACGGGACAGGGAAAATCTTTACCTTTTGCCTTATTTTAAACGATCAAAATGTGTTTTATCAATATTTAATGTGCTGGGAAAGCATTATGTTATATTCTTCCCTATCAAGCCCCGAAGAGTTTGTCCTTCTTACTTAGACTTTGGGAGTAGCCATAATGTAAATCTCTCATAATTAGAAGACTTCCTCTAGGGAATGGAGAGGCTTCTGATGTAGAAAGAGAATCCTGCAGGCACTACTTCCTTCACTTTCCCATGTTCCACTGTGAAGGACTGATTTTGTTTATTTATTTAAAGCTATGCATGATGCAATAGCCAAGAATAATTCTAAACATTTTCATCACTTAGACAAAAAATGTCTCAATATACATAGTATATAGTAATGTTGTTAATTGGGATCTATACATGCAAAGAGCAATATAAATCTAGATGTACAAAAATTAGGATTCACTGGCCTTGGGGAGAATGTGTAAGATTTTTAATTTGTATTGATAGAGAAACAGATGTACTCTGCAGGAGAAAATAGGCATGGAATACCTGTATAACATCACAACCTGCCCAGTCTGCCTGTCGATGAAACGAAGATATGATCCCTGTTAAGTTTCAGGAGAGAATGGAAAGCAATCCCCTTGGATCATAATTCTGGAGCTGGTGGGTGGGAAGGGAACCCTACTGCTATGTTTAATCAATTCTGTTCACTTTTCTGTAACAGATCTATGGTAGTAGTAATGGACATCTTCATGACACCCATGTAACACGTCCACATCAAGAGCTGCTGGATACCAGACAGTTTCCAAGTAGAGTTCAAAATGTTGTGAAAGTGCTTTGAAGCTTGATATGATTCAGGATCTGTGAGATGGCCATCTCCAAGTCCCTTTGTCTATCCAGTAAAATTGAATGTGCATATTAATCTCCCCTCTTTTAGACATTACCATCTACAGGGATTGTGGAAGAACAACTTTTCAGTCATAGTCTTTCTCCTGTGTTGCAACCAAGACATTTGAATGGCCTCTTTTCTCCTGTTTTTTTTAAAAAATCCAGATTTTTTTTCAGGACTTGGCAGAATGTTATAACTATTTTCCTTGGTGTTTTTCACCTTGGCTCTGGAATGTTGTATATACTAGTTTTTACATCCTATTTCTTCTATGGATTTGTTGGATTGTGATTTTATTATTTATTTAATAAAAATAATGGGCCATGTTGACTCCTGGTGACTGCCTGAACAAATCCCTAGAGTTTTCTTGGCCTGCTTTCAGAAGTGGTTTGCCATTGCATCCTTAGGGCTGAGAAAAAGTGACTGGCCAATGATCACCCAGTTGACTTTGTGCCTAAGGTCAGACTAGAACTCCCAGTTCTAAGCCTGGCACTTTAACCACTACACCAAACTGGTTCTTTGGACTGTTATTATCTAATAATAATAATAATCTGAATTATGAAGATGGGAATTATATACCATTTAGCATCATTTTGATTGGAATCACTTATAAGCCTTCTAAAATAAATATTTAGTATTATTCTTTTATCTTGTAAAACAAAACAAAAAAACAGCCATACATCACTAGCAATATTGATAATTCTGGTTGCTTCTACAGCCAAGTGACTATTTTAATAAAGTATCAAAATAAAGTAGTCCCAATTTCCTCAATTTCAGGCTTCATTTCTAAATATTTAAACAAAGACATAAATATAATGTATCTGCATAACTGTAAATTACTGTAACTTACTGTGAATGTTTTTGGAAATGTAAAAGCTATTTGAGCTATAGGCTGAATTAAATCATTGTTAAAAATATGATTTGTCCAGATGATTAACTTAACAATCCACTGTTTCCAATAAATCATAAACTAGAATCAAAATTTATGATGTAAAGTAAGTATATGCTAACTATGACTCAGTATGATATTACAATAACTAAAAGTTATTTTTTAATATGTTTCACAATTTTTCATGCCAGTGAGCTATATAATTCTGGGTATTCTGCAACATAACAAGAAAACAAAACTAATATAAAGAATCCAATGAAAAACATAATTAAGTGACTAATAACTAATAAATGGTAACTAATAAAGGATAAGCCCTCATCATCTCATTATGGGCCAAAAGTCAGCTAAAATTAAACTACCTTCAGGGCATTTTTAAATGGTGAAAAGAATCTGGGCAACCTTGTTGTATGTCCAGGGACAATACAAGTAGTCTTTAACTTATGACTGGTCGTTTAGCGACCATTCAAATTTAGGAAACACCCCCCCCCCAAGAGGTACTTATGATCTAATTTCAAAATGCTGCCTCCCAGCAATCACATGACTGCATTTAGGTGTTCAGCAGCTGGACCACATTTATAGCCGTTTGCAGCATTCTGCAGTTACGTGGCTGCAATTTATAAGGTTTTGCTGAAAACTGGCATTTATTTCTGATTTTTGGCAAGAACACCCTATAGGGAACAATGAATTCGCTTTATGACCATAATGCTCACTTAACTGCTGTGGATTCACTAAACAACTATGGTGATTTGTTTAACCACCATTGCAAAAACAACTGTTAAAATCAAGTTGACCATGAGATGACATGTTTCACAACCATCAGAACCTATTATCATAACAGGCAGGCTCCATTACAGCCATAAATTGAGGACTAACTATACTGTATATTTAAAAGTGTGTAGACTATTGCTGAAAAGACCTTGTCTTCTTTTAATTACCATTTGGGTTAGTTGGGACAAAACCATGTTTAGGAAATTGTTCCTTGATACATTGTAGTCATATACATTATATAGGGTCTCATAATAAGCAGCACTTCCCTTTGAGCTTTGAAACTTACTGGTAGCTAATACAATGGCTTTAAAAGCATGCACTTCTGTTGTCATGCATCTCTCCTGCAAAGAGCCTAACCATTTCATTTTACATCAGCTGCAACTCCAAAGTTGCTTTCAAAGGCAGCCCCATGCAAAATGCATTGCAGCAGTCCAGTCACATGGTGATCAGTGCAAGAGTCATTGTTTTGAAGCTTCCAGCCTCTTTCAGCCTCCAGACACCAATTCCAGTTTTTCACATCTCCAGCTTAGGCCAAGATATTGATGTAAAACTGAGTGTCATCACTCAACATATTGATGACACATATTCCAAATTCATAGATGACATTTCACAGTAGTTTCAGAGAGATGCTGAATAGCATGGGAGGGAAAACCAAGGTCTGCCACACCCCACTTTGGAACACCTAAGAGTTTGACACATCCCGTGGCTGCTATGCATCAGGGACCTCTGCAGACCAAGCCTAGTTCACTCCAGTCCAAGAAAAGTCACTCCAATACAATAAAAATCACAAACGCAATCTTCCAATCAAATCTTTTCATATTACAAATCTGTCCCTTGAAATGTATAAATACTCCATTAACTTTCAACCCCACCACAATCTTGGGACTCTTGACAGTACTGTGTACTTTCCCAGTCAGGACTGAATTCAAATCTCACTTGTCAGCCTCTCTTCTCTCATTTATAATTCTTTTGACATACTTTGTCCATCCTAACGATCCCTTCAGTTCCTCCAATTCCTCCACATCCAATACACTTTCAACAATTTTATCTAAAACGCTCTCCACTTGCTCTCCACTTTCCTTCTCTTACGTTCCTGTAGTTTCTCACCATTCTAACAGGCAAATCTTGGCTAAATTTTTCTAAAAAACACTGGCTAAAAACTCTATCTCTAACTATAGGTTAGCTAAAAAGAAAAAGAAAAAGAAACTATTGTTCAAACTCTATACATAATGTGAAAGAAAAGTAAACATGAAAAAGGATGAAATTTCTGAAGAGTCCACCTTGAATTATTGTACATTGACATTTATATCAAACTTGGCAAATGTGTGTGTACATCCTTATATACATTGAGATACAGAGATATACATCTCAGATTGGTCTTCCTCAATTAATAAAAGTTTGCAACTCTAATGCATGTCTAAACAGATTCTTCAATTGATAACACTTTTTAAACCAGTAAATATTATAGAATTATTACTGTATATCTTCTTAGGTATAAAATATAACATTCTAGTTTGAGACAAAGGGACAATGAAGGGCCAAAATCAATAGTCAAAATATCTATACATGTAGCCAAAATCAATACTCAAAATAACTATACATGTAACCTTAATACAGAACAGCTTCAGTAAGTGAACCTACAATACTTGCTAAATGGGAAAGTCCTGCTAATCTATGAACAGCAAGCAGCAAGGCAAAGTGACAAATACAGCTTCTGAAGTCAAGTATGCCAATCATTTTAAACCCCCAAGTATCCACTTATGCTGTATTCTGAACCAGCAAGCTAATTTATGAATAGCAGCAAGCCATCATGACAAATACATTTCAAATCCTTTTTATAAAACCCACATAATACAATTTCTAAAATCAATGCCAATCACCTCCAACCCCTATTGTTTTTCAATTGAAACAGCCTTCATAGGCATCAGTTTATTCATAAGGTAGCCCAGTATAGCTCATGGGAATTCAATAATTTTAAAACAGTATCATGTACTGAATAGACACAAAAAATAATCCTGCACATATCTCTGGCAAGATGAATGCAAACCTTTGAAAAATGACCTTCCATCAAAAAAAAATCATGGGAAGAATATTCCTTTTATGACAGAGACAATGACATGACAGAGACAATGTGTTACTCATTCAACTTTTTTAGACTATTACCATTTAGAAACCAATCCTTGTCTCCATCACTAGGAAAAACAAAACGTTTTCATTGCCTTGCCACAAGGAAGTCACAAAGCAAAATAGTTCCAGACATTCAACTCTATATTACAGCAGACTAAGTAGAGTAAGCAGCAATATTTCTGCTTTATTCAGAACAGTGAGATGATTGAACAGATATAAATATGAAGACATCATGCCTTGCAAATTGTTATTCTCCAAGAAAACAACTGCTTCCCTTTCTGCAACAGAGAAGCTACAAAACTGTTAAATCCCTTTGGGGTTTTTTCCTAAATAAACTACTGCTTGAATTTCATTATGTTTTTTTCCCCTCCAAGTTTTTATTGCTCTGCTATCACTGAGTTTTGTAATCCCCTCTTGTATCTTCAGCAAGCATCTTCTACTATATCAGAATGGCCTTTTATTATTTAATAGCATCTACTTTTAATGACTCTAAACCTCTTTTAAAAAAGGACAAGCCACATATTGGAAGACCCTGCTTTCTGCCAATGTCCCTGTAACACTTCATTCAACTCAACCACAGGCAACAGGTTCTATTAGTTATTTGGCAAGAAGCATGGCTGACATTCAGTCCACAAGTCACTACAGCCCGAAATCTCAAAGCAATGCAAACAACCACAAAGGTGAAACCTGTTGGTGTGTCGTGTGGCGGAGAACACAAAAGAAGTTTCAAAAGAAACGAACACGCACACCTGAGGGTGCTAAGATTTTTTTTTTTAAAAAAAGGTATCCCAACAGAAGTGCCAGGATTTATGCTCTCTTATACCTTAACAAAAGCAATATTTCTTTCACTTCGGCCCTCCCTCCTCCCCACCCCTGATGTCCAGACAATTGAACGAAAGCCAGATGTCTGGAAACCGAACAAACTGTGGCACAATCGTCTTCCTTCCCTCCTTCCCTCCCTCCCACGGCTGTCCGCTTTTAGTCTCGGGTGAAAACAAACGCCTGGAAAGTGTAGAAACACGGTACTCACTCAATGAAATAGCTGGCTCCCTCTTCCGAGAATCCCTCCTCCCAGCCACGGGGCAGATCTACAAGAAAAAAAGAAAGGAGAACGACGGGGTGGGGAGGGAGCCGGGAAAGAAAGTGGCCGAGAGGAGGGAAGTGAGATGTTTGTGCCCTGGAGACAGGCAAGCATAATTCCCAGCCACACAAAGGTCGTTATCCTCCCCCGCACTCCTTCCCCAGAGAGAGAGAGAGAGAGAGAGAGAGAGAAAGGCAAACACAAACACCCAGCGTGGGGCGCGGGAGGGGGGGAGAAACGCGCGCGGGAGGAGGGGGGGTTGTCCCCGAAGCGTCTCCCCGCCGGGTTCTTTCTCCGCGAGGACCCGGGTAGGAGCACCCACCTGAGCGGATCATGTGGCCTGAGTTGACGGGCTCCCCGGTGCGAGGGTGCAGCCAAGTAGTTGCGCGGATCAGGTCGCTGAGAGGGAGAAGCGGCAAACATGCACCTGTTAGTCCAGCCCGTGGAAGGAAGGAGAAGTCGGCGGGGAGGAAAAAAAGGGAAGCGGAGGGAAAGGGAAAGGGACGCGCTGAAGCGGCAACCCCGCCCTCTCTTCCCTCCCACCCCCACCCCCCCCGCGCTGCCTCCCTGGTTTTCCCGCCCGGTGTCTTACTCGATGAAGAAGACCCGGCCGTCCTTGCAGACGCCATAGGACCAGTGCTCAGGTAGAGTGTCCCGCCCCACCGCCTTGGCCGCCGCCGCCGCCATGTTCGCCGCCGCGCGCCCTGCCCGCCTGCCCGCCGGAGGGGGGGAGCTGCGGGGGAACGGGAGGGCAGGCCAGGCCAGGCGGGCGCCCGGTGCCCCTGGTGCCGCTCAGCAGCGCCACCGGGCAGCGGTTAGCAGGAGGCGCAAGCACACGCCCCGAAATCCGCGCGACGTGTCTGGCCGCCCGCTGCTGCCCTTGGGCGTGCGTGGAGGAGGGAGAAGGAGGGGAGGACACGCAGCTTTCCCCGGACGGACGTTCATCTGCCCGTGTTGCAAGCCAGGCAGGCAGGCAGGCAGGCTGCTGCAGGCGCAGGGCGTCCGGTCGCCCGTGGCGATCCAGGCAACAGGTTCTACCGCCCCTCCCCCCCCACGCCGCCTTGTGTTCTTTCATCTTCAAAGTTTGATACTCCCGAGTCGGGGCTCGGTACCACCGAGCGGTAGGGAATCTTCCTCTCTGAACACTTTTCTAAGAAACCGACGCTTAAGCCCCGAGGTTTTTCATTTGTTGTCGCCCCTTTCGGCTTGGAGTCGACCCAGTTGTCTTTTAACTTCTACTACCGGACGGCAAAAAGTTATGCCGGGTCGTATAATTTAAAGAAAGGAAGAATTCATACTTGCCGTGCTTATGAATGGCTATGCCGGGAGGGCTCTCTCGATTTGCATTTAGACTTTTATATCATGCAAACCCAGAAAATTGGCTAAATTGAATGATCGTGGTTTAACAGGCATTTAACAGAAGAAAGCCTGTATTCCTTTTCTTGAGTTGCTTCTTCCTCTACTGTATAACACTAAGCATAAACGTCACCTTATTTGAGCAAAACATGGCTTATATCTTTCAGAAAGATTGTTTTCAGTTTTAACTAAAGTCTACCTGATTTTTCCAAGAGAGAATTATGGCCCTGAATTTTATACCATAATCTGCTCAGCACCCAAAATTTAAGAATTTGAAGTTCAGATTCAGAATAACGTACGCTTCATTGTCTGTAGTATGGACGAAGTGGTAAAGTTATGATCTCATAGCTTGTAACTTTGTTAAATGAAGTAGGCTTTTCTGGCCCTTCAAATATTTCAGTGGACTTCTGTTCCAACCTGTCAAGCATGAATTCCTAACATATAGACAAGATGATGCACAATTGTTTGCTTAATATAAGTTGACCCAGATCTGTACAAGTTTCTGGACAGTGACTTATTCTTGCTCACTATAAATTATTTTTCTTTTGATTCTTCTGTTCTTGCTGAAAATGTCATATATAAAAATATAGGGAGAAAATCCCCAAAATTAGATTTGGAGAAACGGAGTAACTTTGTTTCTCTCTTTCTTAAAATATAGGAAAGTTGAATTATCATCTTGTCTGCAGCTTTGGAGTACTGTACATTACAAATTACCAGAAAAAGGAGACAATACATTTTATCAGATATAATTTTGATATATATCATAGCATTTAAGATATACTTAGCATACATGCATTAGTAATTAAGCATGTGTCTAGTTGTTTTGTTGAAATTTTCTATTGCTTTAGAATATGACTCAAGAAGACTCTTCACTTCCTGTGTTATCCTTGTCCAAAAAGCCCATTTAAAATGTAAATTGCTTAATGTTTAAAAAGAAAAGAAAAATGCATTGTTGATTGATAAAATCAGAGTACAAGCAACATGCAACATCTCATTGATTTCTTATGATTGGCAATTCAGAAATGTTTGCAACAAATATATTTATGTAGAAGATAAGCTCTTTATCCACCTATATAGGATCATTTGTTTATTTTGTATCCTACCTTTATTTTTTTTAATAAATATCTCGAGGCAAACATGCCTAATACTCCTTCCTCCTATTTTCTCCACAACAACCTTGTTATTGTTGCACCTCAGAGAGAATGACTGGCCCAAAGTCACAACATCGGCTTTCATACCTAAGGCAGGACTAGAACTCATGGTCTCCTAGTTTTCTAACCTGGTGTCTTGGTTAGACTGACTGGCTTGCTCTGTTTTTATGGATATAATTTCAACATAGATAATCTTTCAAATATTGAAGTCTTTTATAAAGATATCTTACATTTTCTATTCAAATGACATATCTTTTTATTTTTTTTCATTTTGAATAAGGGTAACTTCAATTTACTTCCTGGAATATGTAAACTATGTTTTATTTTTAAAGCTCTGTATTGTACAGAATGCCCTCCACTCCTGTAGGTTTTTGCCTTTCCCTTTAAAAAATCCATGATCTTGACCTCCCTAAATTTATCTGTCATTTCTTCTATTTTTTTCCACTTCTAATGAACTTTCCTTGCTTAGTTTCACTACCTCACTTAACTAAAGATAAAATTATATGAAACGATTGCTCTTTTTTGCTGTTATGAATCTGAACCATTTCTCAAAATACTTTTGTGTACCCATACTTATGTATTTATATTCATCAATTTATATGCTGCTCATATCCCACTTTATTTCAATTATGTCTTAAAACCTTTTTTTTTACAATTCCTCTTTTAAACCTCTTTTACTTTCCTCCCCTTTGTGCGCTGGATTTTGTTTGTTTGTTTGTTTGTTTGCCGGTTTCTTTCGATTATGAGCCACAGTTTAAAGGGACCAAATGAAGTTGTTATTAGTAAGATATTTAAGTAGAAATATGAAATTATAATACTGTGTAACTACTAAACAAGGAATACGCCCTGTCAAACTCTCTGAGATGTACTTTAAACAAATGAATAAAGTCAATAGATCGGTAGAAATGCAGAAAATTAGCTATTTTAAAACAAAGTAATGGTAATGCAGAGAAAAAAAACAAGGTGATGACAAAAAGACATGAAAAAGCAAGTTCATATTTTTATATCACCACATTAACACGGGACATAGTGCTCTAAATATGTGAGTAAATGACCCTTCAAAAAATAAACCTTTCTGAAACTTGAATGCTTGTGGAACTTTGGCTCAAATGTGTGATAAGGAAAGCTTTTTCACATACCACTGGCTCTGTCCAATCAAAATACATATTAACCAAGTATATCTGAGAGCCAGTTTAGTGTAGTGGTTAAGGCACTGGGAGTTCTAGTCCCACTTTAGGCAAAAGCTATCTGGGTGGCCTTTGGCAAGTCAGTCTCTCTCTGCTGTTGGAAGAAGGCAGTGGCAAGCCACTTTTAAATATCTTGCCAAGAAAGCTAGAGTACAGGGACTAGCCTAAGTAGTCACTAAGAGTCAACACTGACTCAAGAGCAAAACAAAATATATGTAAATAATTGTGATGGCTAAGGGTGTATAAAGGAATGCTCTTGTACAATACCCAGTAATAGGAAAAAAAAGTAAAAAGTGTCCAAAGATTTTATTGAAGTGATATACTAAATCACAGTTACATTTTAAACTATGATAAAGAAAAGAATCGAAGGGGAAGATTCTGGTGGTGACTTGTGCAATTTGGATTCAGCTTAAAAATAAAGATGGGAAGAAAGTTAGAGAGAGAAAAATAGGATTTCTGTTTTCTCATGAGAAGGGAAAATATTGGTATACAAGCTGGATATTAAGTAGCACAAACCCTTGGAAAAAGGAAATAAGAATTTTAGCAGATTAGGATGGAGGATTTTAAAAAGACAACAGAAATTATGGGAGAATGAAAAGGGGAGAACATGGCTAGAAAGCTAATCTCTAGAATACTGAATTTCTTTCCAAAACCAGAGGGAAATCCATACCAGTTCTTTGCAGCAGGTTTTTTTTTTAGTTAAAAGCTATATCTTAGACTGGACAGAGTACTAATGATTTTTCCATGGGTATTTAGTATTAATGTTATAACAGCAGTCATGCTTTTCCAGAGATCCCATATCTGATGAATTAAAAAATAAATATGTGCTCAGGTTGTGCTCAGTGACTGGTTACTACACCCAAGCAATGTTTCTCAATGCTTCCTTCCAGCAGGTTTTAAAAAAAACCAAAAACTTCCTTGCTTGTTTCGCAGCCCTGTAATTCCAAGCATTCTCAGTCCAGGTATTAAAGAGGTCCAGCCCTGCTTCGACTTCTCAGATTATTCAAGATCAGCTAGGTGCTGCCAGCTGCTGAAACCTGCCTGAGAAATAGGCCATGTTCATACACTTGCAAATCAGCTTGAGTTTTATGACCAGTCAGCTACCTCATTCTTTCGTCAGCTTTTCAAGATCACAGATTAACAAACAGTATTTATTTTATGAGCAACAGCTGTGACTGCACCTTTTTTTAAAAAAGGAAAGGAAAGGAATGTTGAAGATGATTGAAGATATAGTCTAGTACAGGGGTCTTCAAACTTGGTCCTTTTGTGACTTGTGAACTTCAACTCCCAGAATTCCTCAGCCAGCATGCCTTGCAGTCCACAAGTCATAAAGTGACCAAGTTTGAAGACCCCTGGTATAGTATTACTTCCACTAATTTTTTTTATTATTTGCAATGGGTAGCTGTTCACATAAGTTTGTTGTTGTTTTTTTGCTATGAAATCAACACGAGTTAAAGTAGACAATGAAATGCATGTTTGATTCACAGGTAGTCCTTGAAATGCAACCATTCATTTAGTGACCATTCAAAGTTACAATGGCCCTGGAAAAAAAGTGACTTATGATAAGTTACTTATGACTGTTGCAGCATCTCCATGGTCACGTGATCAGAATTGGGGTGCTTGGCAACTGGCATGTATTTATGACAGTTGCGCTGCCCTGGGGTCATGTGATCACCATTTGTAACCTTCCAAGCCAGCTTTTGACAAGCAAAATCAGTGGGGGAAGGTGGATTTGCTTAACAACCACATGATTCACTCAACAAATGCAGTGATTCGCTCAACAACTGTGGCCAAAAGATTATAAAATGGGGCAAAACTGACTTAACAACTGACTTGCTTAGCAATGGAAATGTTGGGCTCAATTGTGCTGTCAGTCAAGGGCTATCTTTAGTTTTTTTTTCATACTACAGAATCAATTATGGAAAAGGCTAAGCTATAAGAATTTTTCCCTTTGAATTTCTTTTCCATATAAAAGGTCAAAAATAAATTCCGTGCATGAGCCTTCTGTATAATGGAATAAATCAGTAGGTGCAGAATTCTGTTCTGTAATTTGGAACACTTACATATATATTTCACCTGTCATTTACCAGTAGATTGTAAAAATAGGTATGTCAAACTGATTGAAAGTACAGACTACATTTCTCTTTAAAACTTTTAATAAAATTTATTTAAAAAAAGAAAGTGTAGCCTACATAATAATAAATGTGTTTATTAATACTGACACTAAGTTCACAAAATGATTTGGATTATTTTAATTAAAATACAGAATAGAGCTGGAAGGGACCTTGGAGGTCTTCAAGTCCAGCCCCCTGCTTAAGCAGGAGAAACTATACCATCTCAGACAAGTGACTCTCTCTAACTTATCAAAGAGAATTGGGATGGCATGATATCTGTCTTCCAGTACTTGAGAGATGGTCAGAGAAAAAAGAGGGTTGATTTATTCTCCAAAGCACCCAAAGGCAAGACAAGAAGCAATGATTCGATCAATCTATCAGAATAGTGCTGGAAGGGACCTTGGAGTCTTCTAGTCCCACCCCCTTCTCAAGCAGGAGACCCATTAGATATATCTAATTCCCTTAACTTAATCATATAGTTTGCCCCCAGACCCATTATCATCTTAGTTGTACTTCTCTGCACGCTTACTAGCATCTTTTTTTGTATCATGCTGACCAGAACTGGATGCAGTATTCTCACTAGTGGAGTATAAAGCAGCACTATCACCTTCTCGTGATCTTGACGCAATCCCTCTGTTGATGTAACCTAGGACTGCATTGGGTTTTGGGTTGGGTTTTTTTTGGGCAGTTGCAGCACACTGCTGGTTCATACGTAAGTGGTGGTCCACTTGGAGATCTAGATCTCTCTTATAGTTACTGCTGTTGAACCAGGTACAACCTATTTTATAAGTGTGCATTT
Source organism: Protobothrops mucrosquamatus (assembly GCF_001527695.2). Taxonomy (NCBI): domain Eukaryota; kingdom Metazoa; phylum Chordata; class Lepidosauria; order Squamata; family Viperidae; genus Protobothrops; species Protobothrops mucrosquamatus. The sequence continues at coordinate 66,988 of NW_015386224.1, read as the reverse complement.
GCATTGTTTCAAAACTATTGGTAGCATTGTTTTGGTTATTAATATACTGTAGTCATGTTCACATATAGAAATAATAACTTGTCCTGCCCACATAGTTATAGTTCCTTAATAACTATTCTGGAGTCTATACTGGATTAAAAAAAAAAAGAAAGATCTGTCTGTTAGCAATGGTGGCCAGTCAGCAGCCAATAGGTTCTAGAATTCAGAGACAATAGGCCCAACCCAGGGTGAATGCCAAAGAGATTGTATTGAATATAAAGAGTTATAGGAAAAAAGTGTATGACAGGCTATGTCACTCAGCTTGTCAAGAATTCCCTCAGTGATAGCCCAGCACTTTCCTGGGTATTCGCCTCTATGACAAGATTCAAAATGTCTGGAGTCTCTTGCTACTAATACTTTTTCAAATAGTGGGGTATAAGTAACACAATATCTGGAGGTGGTTCTATGATGCAGCTTGTCAGTGGTTTGGTTACAGTTTAGATCAGGGGTCTTCAAACATGGCCCTTTTATGACTTGTGGACTTCATCTCCCAGAATTCCTCAGCCAGGCATGGTTTAGATAGTTGACTGCCAAAGATATCCTGTGGTATCCTAAACTGGCTGGGTGAGCTTGGGCCAGTCATTCTCTCTCAGCCCAACTCACCTCATAGAGTTGCTGTGAGGAAAATAGGAGGAGGAAGATATATCATACATATTATTATAGAAATAATAAAAGTGGGATAAAAATCAAATCAATAAATAAAATGACATTTAAATTAAATTTGTAAGTACAAGTACTCCTCAAATTATGACTGTAATGGAACTGCCCGTTACAGTTGTAAGTTGTGATGGTCAATGAAGTGGGTGATCACATTTTACAACCTTTTTAGGGGTGGTCATTAAGCAAATTACCATGGTCATTGAATCCAAAATCATTTAAGTGATTGCCATCGTGGTTAAGCAAATCTACCGAACACTATGGAAGATTTTTGCTAAAAAATGGGAGTAAGTGCCAGTTTTCAGCAAAAACATAGTAAATTACAATCACATGACTGTGGAACACTGCAAACGGCCATAAACGTGGGCCAGTTGGCAAACATCCAAAATGTGGTTACGAAGCAACAAGTCATAAGTAGAGGACTACCTGTAAAGAAAAGTGAACTACACCATTATGCTTACTTTTCTTCTGTGATAGCATTAAAACTTGGCAAATTGCCTAACGCTTCATACATTTTTTTAGAAATATTATAAAATGCTATATTTCTTTCATGTCTTCGCCAGTTCTCATGGTATTTGCCTATTGAATCAAGTGAACATGAATTTGGACAAACTCCATGAGACAGTGAAGGACGGGGGGGAGCTACATGTTGTGGTTCTTAGGTCGCGAAGAGTCGGACATGACTCTTTCAACTACAGTGATAATAATCAAATGAAAACTTAATAAAGCTAATTCCATTTGTGCAGCAGTAATTATGTCTCTATCCTCTCAGCTGAAGCGTTTTACATTATTTGTTTCTCCAGTAAAATGTTTGCACACTTATTTGCACCATTAACCATTATTATATGGGATGTTGAATGTTTCACACTATTATCCCTTATGTAATAATGCTTTATAATATTAATATAGGGAATGTCCCAAAAGCAGACTAGCAATACAAAGCAATTCATTGGAAATATGGCTTAAGATCCAGTTTTGTACATATAAAGAACTTGCAACATTTGGTGGCCCTTTTTGAAGCTGAAACATTTCTCATTTTCCAAGCTAGTTTCCCTACATTACACTATGAAGGTAAATAAAACAGACTATCTTGGGGATGGAGAGTCTATAGGTAAGCCATCCACCTCCCTCCCTCTATGCCAGTGATGGCGAACCTTTTAGAAACCGAGTGCCCAAACTGCAACCCAAAACCCACTTATGCATCGTCAAGTGCCGGGTGGGTGTGGTCCATTGGCTGGGTGTGGCCCATTGGGTGGGGGTGGCCAATTGGGTGGGCGTGGCTGCAGTGGAAACGACAGATTGGGTGGGACTAAAAAGTTCAATCAATTCCAACTTTGCAAGATCTTTTTTTCCCCCGCGAGAAGTTGAAATGGACTGATTGAACCTTTTTTTTTTTTTGCACACGGCGGCGGAGGCCTAAAGCGAAAAGGTTTTATAACCTTTTATAAAACCTTTTCGCTTTAGGACTGGGGCGACGGCGTGCGTGCCTACAGAGAGGGCTCTGAGTGCCGCCTCTGGCACCCGTGCCATAGGTTCGCCACCACTGTTCTATGCATTGCATATGGAGTCAAAGAAAGGTACTTTATATAAATAACTTTAGAATGCAGATGTGTAGCTACAATAGTTAAATATTTATAATGGATTGATGTATAGTGAAAGTGGGCATGAAATGTACTAAATTAATACTAGTCTAACTGAAGGGGGTCTATTTGTCACTAAGCAACCTGGAAGAGGAAATAGGTGATGAAAATAGGTATAATTTGCTTTGTGCTGGTTTCATGCTTTCGTTTGTTTTTAGAGTTGGCAAAGATGTTTCATATGTTATATATTACAAAGTATCTATTTGTTTTCATCATTCTGTGTCTCTCATTTACATCTCATCTTCATATCAAAAGATGAGATATAAATGCAAGACTAAATCAATACATTAGAAATCATTAAATGCCATTGGCAGACTGCTAAAAGGGAGTTTTCCATTCCCTCCTATCAAAGAAAAGCAAACCAATTATTTGATACAATTATTTGATTAGATCTCCTGTATCACATGATAGACTAATTATGAGGATTCCAGTACACAAGAAAAATAAGCACGTAATGCAAATGTGTACCACCTTTCTTAGACTGAAGGCTGCATTTGGTTTTCAATTACATAATGTGGATTATATTCTAAAATATGTATGCTGCGACTAGGACTGAAACTAAATTTAACTGATTTCGCTTACATTTCATTAAAATTTATAATTTTATTTATAGGAAGAAAGAGTGTCTTTCAAGCTTTGCAAGATCTCCTCCTCCTTCTCTTCCCCTGTCCCTTCCCCTCCCTCTCTTCCTCCTCCATAAAAGTTATAACATACATCTTGTTCATTTCGAAGTGGAGAGAGGAACATAAGCAGCTACTATTAAGTCATCCAAAATAAAATTAGCATGCAAAATAACAATTATCCCAAATGTAACCACTGTTACTCATGACCACAGCATCTGTACTTTTCTGTACTTTTGCACAGCATCTTATGAACCGTTTTGGTAGTGCAATGCTTTCTTCATAATTAAAATGAATAGCTAAAATACATGTAATATTTTATTTACGCATTTCTAGGATTAATAGATGGTTTAGCATTGATGAAATCATAAAACTATTTTCAGGAAGCCCAGAACATCTGTGATGTAGCAGGTCTGGAATGTAACATCCCAATGTTTATCTCTACTTACTCATTTAATCCTTGATAATAAAAAATGGAAACAGATACAAAGACTTATAATAACATTTCTTATGCATTCCACCAGAGTAAGGCTTTTCATAAAAGATTAAATAAAACTTTTAAGTAACTGGGAGAGCAGACCACCTACATTTTTTAGCAACTGAACAAGATAATAGAGGTAGTCCTCGCTTAGCAACTGGTTTAGTGATCTTTGAAGTTGAAGCCGTGCTAAAAAAAACCCTTAGGAACCAGTCTTCACATTTATGGCTCTTGCACCATCTGCTCATTTTAGCTTGCTTACCTCACACCAAGATGTCCTCAAACAGAAAAAGAAAGAACCCAAGTTCAGTTGAAGAAAATAACAAGAAGCAAAGGAAAACTAAAGTGAAACCATAAGCACAGTTGCAGTCACATGATTTTCACTTAGCAACCACTTCACTTAATGACCAATACCTGCTAATACCCATTGTGATTGCTAAACAAGGATTAGCTGCAATTTTCTTGGGTAGATAGAAACAAAAATTCAGCAATAGAAATGCAAACAATCTGGATTATTGTTAACCTTCCAAGGCAGACTAGACAGGAAGTATGACCAGACAGGAAGATGAGCTAATTTTAATTTATCGTAAGACTATATTGATGGAATCTTGCAAGTCTGATAGTACAGATCTCCAACCTTCCTCTTTACAGCCTGAGAAGATAGGGAGGTTTCTTTCTCTGTCCATTATGCAACTGTGGGCTATGCTGTCTTTTATCTCTTTATAGTTCCCTAGACAGCATCTCTTACCTTCATCTCGCAGGGTCATTCCCATGTACCATTACATTTATTTATCAAGCTAGCTACTGCATTATTAAAATAGTTCTGCAAAATATTTGCATTTGCATTTGCATCTGGTGACATTTTTAATCTAATAAAACTGTCCTACCAAAATAAATAACATTTTACTGCTAAATGAGTGCTGCATGAAATTAACCTGAAAGGGTATGTAAGGGAACAATTCAAATAAATCATTTTGAAATTTCAGAAGGAAAGGAAAGCCATTTAGAATAAGCATTTGTTAGCAAAACTGTTTGAAATGTCTTATATACAGTTTCTGAGTGACAGCAGACATAATATTACACGCAAAGATATCACACATTACCATCAACACTACCCTCAAGGAAACATACCAAGAAAATTAAGCATAATCCTGTTTGATGACTAAAGAAACATGAATGATGGAAAGTGTAATGGGTTATATTGTCTAGAGTTATCTGTATTTTCTTATCAGCTATTAGTTGTATTGTCTACGTTACTGGAAAAAAAACCCATAAGACATAGATTATAGTTAAAGTATTACCAATAATGATGATCCAAGCAATAATTAACAAGAAAAAGAACAGAATATTTGCTATTGGTATTCTAGAGTTACAGTGTCTCAGAAGAACTATGCCATTAGTTTTACCTCAGAAACATAAGGTGCTGAGACACAGTTCCAGTCCTGTGACTAAAGGAAAACTTGACCAAAGGAGAATTGTGACTAAAGGAAAACTTGACTGTATATTTTTGTTGATGTACTGTATCTTGAAATTATGCCTAGTTTAAAAAATGGTTTCATTTCAAATTTGATTTCTTTAATTCTCTAAATACTGCTGTGCATCTTTTTCCAGTATTTTTGAGACTTGTATACATATCTATCCATATGGTAAAATATCTCTTCTGTCTCATGTCATTTCCATGGCGTTTACTATAGGATTTGTCTATCTTGATTAATGGACTTGTATCTCATCTGTAAACCTTTTATACTATTGTTCCTTTAGGTTATAACTTGGAGTAAATTTTACAGCTTTGTTCCATAGTTCTTCCCATTGTTGTGTTGTGATAATTTGTTTGAAGATTTGCATCCATTTTATCGTCCATTCTTTTATTTGTTCTGTCTCTGTGTCATACCTAAATAAAAATTTATACACCCTAATAGGTAAACTCAATTCTTTATGAGCTTTTCAAATTCTGCCATTTTCTTAGACTGAGTCACACCAAGCCCATCAATAAATGTCAACATTCCAAATACCCAGCCCCAGACAGAAGAATTTCCTTATAGCAGAAAATATACAGGAATGACATGGCTACATAAGATTCTTTTTTCTATGTGTTCACCTTCTTGATGCTACATAAGCAAACAATTGCATACAAGAAAGAAGTCAAATAGGTGCAGATCTTTTCAAGTCAGTGATTATTTTGCTGTTCTTATGCGCACATTGAAAGGTGGGTGTGTCTATTCAATATCTATTCAATAGTGTCATAATGATTCCCACGGTGTCAGTTTCAACCCTTACATTAGAATAGTGGATATTATCATAATGCTTTGTGTTGATGTTTGCAGTATAGCTTGTGTGTTCAAAAGAAAACTTGGTTGTTTCATTAGAATTACATGTTCACATAGTGATACATTGAAGATCTAGGGAGAATTGCAATCATTATATATATTAAATATATATAATATAATTATATATTATACACTAGAGAGAGCCAGTTTGGTCTAGTGATTAAAGCACCAAGCTAGAAACTTGTGAGTTCCAATCCCATTTTGGTCATGAAAGGCAGATGGGTGACCTTTAGCCAGTCACTCTCTCTCAGCCCAAATCACCTCATAGGGTAATTGTGGGGAAAATAGGAGGAGGAAAGTGTGTTGAATATGTTTGCCATCTTGAGTTATGTAAATAATAAAGGTGGAATATAAATAAATGAATAAATATGGGTTTAGTATATTGAAAATTCTTAACAGAAACTCTAGCCATGACTATTAATATCATTAATATACACCAATGAAATATGTTTTCATTCCACTTAGCTACATTACCAATAATGCACCACCACTCATGCCATGCCCCAGAAACAGGAAGGTGACAGGGTGAATCCATCACCCCAAACTAATTTTAAAAATGTGGCAGTAAAAAAAAGAGAAGGAAATAATAATCAGTGTGATTATGATTTCTCAGTGAACTGAGAAAGATTTTCTATATTTCACTAACCCTAGAAATTCAGATCATCTGATGAAACTGAATGGCTGGTGACTGTTTGAGGGAGTGCTACCCCATCAAGAGTTAAAGATGGCAATTCTTCCTATCCAGTTCAGCCCAGCCCCACAGCCACTCTGTCTTACTAGGGTTGAGTCATATCTGATCTCTCCCCATCCAGATCCTCACAGCGTCTAGTCAAGACATTACACAACATCACTTTTCCTGCTTGGGGTAAAGATGTACACATGAGTGTTATCAACATTCAGATAATTCTGCACCCTTGCTACTACGTGTGGCTTCATGTAGATGATAATAAGAAGTGGCAAAAGAATCAAGCCTTGAGACACTCCATATAAGAGGGGGATAGAATTAGATTTCTTCTTACTACCAACAGTAACCGCAATGTCTCCATGTGCCAAATGATCATAACAATTGTAGACTAATATATTCATGTGTGTGTGTGATCATAACAAATGTAGACATATGTAGATTATATTAATAAAAGGTAAGTTTTTTTCATATTAAGCATTTTATTTAAATCATCTGATTTGTTCCTATCATTATTTTTATCTATAAAATAAAATAATCTTGAGAAAACTTTAATATTTTAATACTTTCAGAATGTAATTCCCTAGAGAAAATGTACATTAATGAGGAGCAGGGATTTAGGAAGTAGGGTTTTTCTCCTGATGATTGCACCACTCTGGCTGGAACCACACATTCACATAATATCTTTTTAATATTAAAAAAATTAGATATTTGGCTCAGAAAATTACTCTGGAAAAATCAATATTGGTTTGCTTGTTTGTTCAAAGTCCTTACGACGGTAAAAACAGGGTGCAAAGAGTATAAATATTTATCCCATTTGGTGTAACACTAAGCAAGATTTCTACAGATTTAAAGAAAAGATTTTAAAAACCTCCATTCTTAAATAAATGGTTATGTGGTTATAAAACTCTACAGTAAAGCGGTTGATTAAATAACATAAGTTTATTACATAAACTATAGTACATGGGGAGGAATTCCAAAGCTCCAAAATGAAAAAAGTAAAGGAAAACTTAAATCTGGTCTGTGATTCAAGACTCAGTCTAGATCAGGGGTGTCAAACTCAATTTCACTGAGGGCTGCATCAGCATTGCGGTTGCCCTCAGGGGGGGCGGGTGGGTATGGGCATGGCCTATTGGGTGGGCGTGACCAGCTCTACATTGTTCGCATCAAGGGTGCCTGTGGGGACCTGGGCAGGAGTGGGACAGATCTGAGGGTCTCTGACAGAAGGGGATGGGACTGGGGCAAGTGCCAAGGCATGGTCCACTGGAGGAGCCTCACTGCCTGCTGAGACCCTTCCGCTGGAGCCCATCAAGCTGGATATGTGAAGTAGGCGAGGGCCATTTGCTGGCCACTTCCAGGCGATGGTGCATTTCTTCATTCCTCACAAAGGGTGACACCTCCCCAGCATGCATCCAGGGGTCGGGGCCAACATGGCAGGGGCTGCTTCCTCGCTGTTTCCAGATGGCCTTGTGGAGCTAAGACTGAATGCGTTTCAGCATAGATGGCCACCACAAAATTGTACACTGGCTCCTGGCTGGCCTGGGCCAGGGCCAAGGCAGCAGGGGCCGTTCCCTCACTGTTTCCAGGATGGCTTCGCGGGCCACATGAAACCACTTCGCGGGCTGCATCCAGCCCCCGGGCCTTGTGTTTGACATGGCTGGTCTAGATGGTGGGCCGAGCTCATCAGAGTCTATGAAAATGAAATTATGAAGAACCAATCAGCAGTGGAAATAGTCCCCCCTCAAGTAGGCCTTTAAAAGAGGACAGAGTAATTCAATTTTATCTTTGCTCTGTGTTTCTTTCTGGGGGGTAGGGGGGACTTTCCTGGCTAATTAAATCCATTATTGTCGGGCACGAACAACCAGACCCACACGTGCAGAATTTGAGCTAATTACTTTATTATGTTCTGCCTTTAATATCATCCTATATCTCCCCAGTTTGCCAGCCTATTCCTGGGCACAATTAGATAAGGTTCCAAGGAACTTAAGGAGGTCAGCCATAGCCCTTTGGGATTGTGTAGTGCAGGCATAGGCAACCTTGGCTCTTTTATGACTTGTGGAGTTCAACTCCCAGAATTCCTGAGCCAGCCATGCTGAGGGGAAAGGGAGAGGTTTCCAAGCTGAGCCATGCTGGCTCAGGAATTCTGGGAGTTGAAGTCCACGTGTCATAAAAGAGCCAAGGTTGCCTACCCCTGGTGTAGTGGCTGCAGACTAGCTCCATGTTGATCCCTCCTGCCAAGCTGGGTGCTTCCCAATGATTATTTATTCAAGCTGAAGACTCTTATTTACTTGAACACAATTCTAATTCTAATAGAAGAAAATATCTGTAACTAAGGGTTGATCTGTGGAGTCCTTGGCTCTCTCTAGGCTTAGTTGTTGGCTTGCAGACATTTCATTACTCAGCTAGGTAATATCATCATGCTAGTGAGTGTGGGATTTGCTCTCTGCTTATATACTATGTTGCTGGTTTCAGAACATCAAGTTCCAGAGAAACAGCCAGGCAAACAATCAAGCAAGCAGAAAACAATATCCTACTCAAGAAACTACAAGCAAATAACCAAACTCAAGAGAGCACCAAGGACTGTAATGTTTGTCTTCTGCACCAGTTACAAAGTTTGTCACATGGCTGAACACCTTTCATGATACACCTTAAAAAAATAATTAAATAATGTTAGATTTAATCCTTTTTATATAAAGAATGTTAGTCACAGACTTGAAAAAGACAAGCATCAAAAGAGAAAAAAAGGTTACAAGCCTAGTAAAATCCCTGAACACAAAGTTGATATTCATATGTAAATTGGTTTCATAAGGTGATGATTACAACACAGAACCCCCTTAAGTAGTTATAACTCAATCATTCAACTGCAATATTATTTAGTTATTCCAGGATAAACACTACAGTATTGGTTGTCAGATGAGTGATTAGGATTATGCTGATACATCCATTCATCCATCTCCCAAAACACACATCTCAATCCCTATACATAGAGACCAAAATTTTTATTTTCTTCATTAGAATTGCTAAATGGGGGGAGGGCTTTAACTGTGGAAGGAAGGGAGAGGGAAGTATACTTTTCAAAGGATGAATATCAAAATAAACACTATATATGTAGGGTTTAAAATTATATATACCTCCACCATTTCTCACACTTCCCTTTTTCAAGATGTTTATTTCCAACTTCAGAATTGTGAAGAGGATCACTTCCCCCCATTTTCAAAGTTCAAGATTAGCAAGAATTGAGATTGCATGAGGTAAAAACTAGACATACCATTTCAAATAACCAAATGACCACCAGATGGCACCAGAAATTATGGGGTCTTGGTATCTCTTTGCTGCCATCTAGATTTCTATATAAGTCTGAATTTCTGCAGCTCAAATGTGAACTGCCTGCATGGACATCAGCCCAAATACTTCATTTCAAGATTTGTCAGGCAGGCATCATTTCCCAAAGTAATCTTAGCATATGTTGGTTTCCCATGCATTATTCTACAAGTGCATGTAAGCACAGATGTCTGATAGTGGAACTATGATTATCTCTGATAACAGACTCAAAATGGCTCTTATAAAATGTGGTTCTCCTGGCCCCAACTTTGAGAAAGTCTTCTATTTGCAGTGGCATCCAGCTATGTTTAATTCCAATGATTGGTGGGTGGTTGCACATAACCAGCCCTCCATCTGCTTCTATTACTGAAGTGCAGTTGTAACTTGTTTAAACATGAATTAGTTTAAAAATAAATGAAGTGGTGAAATCACATTTATTTGATTTATATATTTATAAAATGTATGTCCCAAAATTGGAGGGAGAATGAACTACTTAATAATAATAATAATAATAATTTAATTTATATACCGCCCTTCTCCCGAAGGACTCAGGGCGGTGCACAGCATGTTAAAACAGGTACAGGTGCAAAATACAAAAAATATAAACCCCTATAAAACCAAATTAAAAACCAAATATTGGAAGCTGTATTTCTATTAAAATTATTCTTAAAATCATCCCTAAATAAAATCCTCNAAGGTGGTAACTAACACCTTAAAGCGCACTCGGAAGACCACTGGCAACCAGTGCAGCTCGCGCAGAAGCGGTGTTACATGGGAGCGACGAGTCCCTCCCAACACCGCCCGCGCGGCCGCATTCTGGACCAGTTGAAGTCTCCGGGTGCTCCTCAAAGGGAGCCCCATGTAGAGAGCATTACAGTAGTCCAGGCGGGAGGCGACGAGAGCTTGAGTGACTGTGCGCAAAGCGTCCCGGTCCAGAAAAGGACGCAACTGGTAAATCAGGCGAACCTGATAGAACGCCCCCCTGGTCACAGCCGACAAATGATCTTCCAGTGTCAGCCGTGGATCCAGGAGGACACCCAAGTTGCGTGCCCTCTCTGAGGGGGCCAGAATTTCACCCCCTATAGTCAGCGATGGGGTCAGCTGACTTTGCCGAGGCGCCGGCAACCACAGCCACTCGGTCTTGGAAGGGTTGAGCCTGAGTCTGTTCCTCCCCATCCACTTACTTACTTAAGGGAAAAAAATATAAAAGGTTATGTCACTCCTCTGCAAGTTAATAGTACATACTCAGTGGAACTTTTCCCAAAGGAATGTGTGTCCAGAGGCTAGTTGGTCATGATAACTATGTGGCATTCTGTTAAAATTCCATCCTATTACTACATGACTCCACTATCGGCATTTTAATCAGACTGCTGGTGTGTGTACATCAGAAATTTTAAGATCATAATTTAGAACTCAGAAATTGAAAAAGAAAATTGTGTTCAACATGAATTACTGATCACTTGTTCTTGCTGTTTTACTTTATTGGAGCAAAAAGATTTTCAACACAAGGAAGGAGAGACTACATTTCTGGATTTAATCATCTTGTCTTGGTATTATTCTAAAATTTTATACATACCTATCATGATATTGGCATTCAGCCAAGCAACTTTATGCACGGTACAGAAAAGGAGTAAGAAACAGTATGCCAAATAAATTAAAAGTATAAGAAATGAGATTTTCTTAAAGGATAATAGAAAGAAAGGGAAGCATATTTAAATCTAATATACACCACCACTATTCCTCTCTTTCCCTTACATCTTTGCTTCCAACACCAGTATACACTGCTTTATATGCCATATTTTGTTCATTAAACGTTCCTCTCTTTGGGGAATCTCATCAATCCCATCAAAGAATGGTTTTTCTTAATCTTCCCTTCCTCAAGCCATTCACTCTTCCCCTGTCAATCTCTCTCTGATCAAATCACATCGATATAATACTTTTGTATGGGTTACTTCAGTCCACACTCATTCAACACCCATTCATTTTGACCCATTTCTTTTATCAGAAGCACTTCTTAAGTATTAAATTCTCACCTTATTCAAGCGACATACCCAACTCTTACAGTACTTCCACATAGCAAAATCAGCAGAAGTATACCCAGCAGTTTCACATCTCTCTTCTCTCTTTCCTATCTTTGACATTGTTCACATTCAGATGAATGAAGAAAGTATGTGAGAGTGCATTTTATAAAGAAAAACATGGAAAATGTATACATAATGTTCTCCAGATGTTCATATATTTCAGGGTGGGTAACAAAGCTTTCCCTCATTTGGTAGCTTCAGATGTTTTCAACTGCAGCTTTCAAGATTCTCTGTCATGGGTTTATTGCTCCTACAAGGCATAAATGTAAGTCAATATACTACATGCACCTCTTAGTTGCTGGGAACTGAACCATCACGTTGGCTTGCAATTTAGTCTCTAAATTAATGAGCCTAGCTGACATAGAATTGTTTGAAGATGCTGGGAAGTAAAATGTACCTACTGAACAGTAGCTGTTCTTTAATCTGAGCAGAGAATACTGCATGATTTAGACTGGCAATCTAATCCATGCCATATTTAATTGATTAAAAAAAAATTGTGAAAACCTTGATTGAGTTACACCATGACAGTCAATATTTATGGGTCCATCTGGTGATGACCATGGCAGATGGAAGATGGTAACTTGGAACATATGAGGGATACATTAAAAATAGCACAAATTATTAAGTAAAAATAAAGAGGAAATATCTATATCTGAAACCAAGAAATCAGGGAAGAATGCAATAGGTCTGAGTGAAGGTGTCCTGATCTTATAAGGTAAAATTGAGGAAGATACGGGTTTAATTACTGTATGAATGAAAGTGCCAAAAGGTATGTCAGAAGATATGAATCGGTATCGTCTACCTCTAGGCTTTTGTGGCTGCATATGAAAGTAAGAAAAGGGGGTTTATTACAGCCAAAATCAGCCAGACAGAACAACACAAAGCAATAATACAAAAACGTGTAAACCTGTTATTAGAGAATGTACTTGCATAAGTTTATACACAGACGGGCACACACATTTATATTTACAATCTTAAACCACTCTAAGAAAAAGATAAGATAAAAACTACGATCAGCCAATAATCAAATGGCCAATTCAGGAAGGTGACTCAGTTATTATCTTGTATCAGATTCTATATGTGATATACAACATTGCATGTAATGAAGAATTTTTTGTCTGACAGCCGTAGGGAAACATTAACATAAATGTGAAGGAATACACATTTTAATATATAACTGATTTGATCTTTTACAATGATAGATTGAGTTGATTACTGATTGATACTACATGGATTCCAAATATGGGAAACAACTTCTTTTTGGTAATTTCAAGACTGTATCTTGAGGGGAAATGAACACAGAAGAAAAAGAAAGAAGTGAGAGTGAAATTAGAATGACTCCAGGAAACAAAGTAAAATTCTGTATGAAGAAAATAATAGATTAACCATTTGACATAATGCAGAGTGCACAAATGACCAAGCAGGGCAAATGTTTTATAGTCTGGAGTCACATTTAATGTTTGGGGTGATCTGAAGTACATAGAGAAGTGGGAAGAGATGCATATTATTAGGGATGGGATTTTCTATTTTTTCATTTGGGGCTACAAAATGGTGAGAAAACACACCATGATTATGCTAATGAAATTAAATGCTGGTAATGTTAGATGATGCTCTGGATGCTGTAAAAAAGTCCTTAATTCTTGGTTTTGGCCCAAACGATTAAAAAAACAACCCTTTTTAGTTGGTCATTTTGATAGATTAGATAGATATAAATTGTGTGGATTAATTTTTCAATTACCCCTGTCATAACTTTACACATTTATGTGATGAATTAATGTGGAAATAAAAAGAAAACGTGCTTTAGATCCAAACAGGACAAAGCTTCTTGTAAAATGACTGAAGAGGTATTTCTTTTGCCCCTGAAGCCCTTTGCACAACCCCATTAAAGTGACTGGGGTAGGGAGTAAGGTATAAAGGAATGCAGAGGGAACAAGAAATAACAAAACATTAGAAGGGAATATAAAATATGTATGAGAATACTAGGTAGTATCTTGTTTATGGGAATCTAAGATTCAGGTCAATGTAGCTATTTCTACTTTTCTATGTTCCATTTTATAAATATATTTATGCCATTAATTCTATACCATAAAGTCCAAACCAATACTAAACTTTTTAAAAAGCCTAGGATCAAATTCTGCAATATATATCACTTCACTGTGTCTTGCTTAACCTGTGTTCAGCAAAACATGCAAATCCCTTTAACATAAGATGCTGCAAAGCCAGGCCTCTTTTATTCTGTTTTTGTGTTTCTTAATTTTCCTCCTTGGCTTCAAAACTTCACATTTGTCCCCATTAAATTCCACCATTTTTATTTTCACCACATTGTTCAAGCCTGTTAAGATTTTTAAGAATCCTTTGTTTTATTTAAACCATTAGGCACTCCTCCCAATGTTGTTTCATCTGCAGACTTTTTAAGTGTCCGCTCAACTCCCTCATCCAAGCCACCGATAAAAAGTTGAACAGCAAAGGGCCTGTGACAGAACTATGTGGCACTCCACTCAATTTTTTCCTGCCAAGTTGAAGAGGAACCATTAATGAGCATCCTATGGGTGAAGTCATCCAGCCAACTGTGACTCCATCCAAGAATAGTATCGTCTAGCTCATATTTTAGCACTTTAATAAGGAGCCTATCATAGGCACTCTGTAGAAGGGTTTGCTGAGGACAAGGTACAATATGTCCATAGCATTCCTCTGATTTACTAAGCTAGTTGCTTTATCAAAAAAGGAGATAAAGTTAATCTGGCATGATTTATTTGCAACAAGCCTATGCTGGTTCCTGTTAACCGCAGCAGGTCTATCCAAATGCTGACAAATATGTTGTTTGGTGATATGCTCAGTATAGATGTCAAGCTGACAGGTATGTTGTTCCCCCAGTCCTCTTTCTTTCCCCCTTTGAAGACGTTAGCTCTCCTTTGGTCTTCTAGCCTTAGTTAACCTCTAGGCTTTCTCAAAGGGTACTAGCAATTTGCTTTTTCTTCAGCACTTTAGAAAGTAATTCATCTGGCCCTGTAGACTCAAATTCAATTAGTTACATTCTCTTTTACTCTTTCCTTGTTTATCGTAAGTAAACAATTCCTTCCCTCCCTCAGCAGAATGAGGATAATCAGGAAGAGCTTTGTTTCTCTTCTGAGAGAAGACAGGTACAAAATACAGTGAGGAGGTTCAGCCTTTTTACTGTCACTCATTACTAATTCACCATGTTGGCCTCACAATGGACCTAAGCCCACTTTGACTTTTCCTTTAATTCTAACCTACCCAAAGAAACATTTTGTTTTACTAATATTTTAGTATCTCTTGCTAGCAACAGCTCATTCTGAGGTTAGAATTCCTGAGCACTACATTTTCTGGAGATTGATTGTACATATTTTCCATGTTATAGATAAGAAAAAGTATTTTGGACAGATGTGCAAGTCTATTTTCGTCTCATTATCAAGTGTACTAATGGAGCTAATAGGTTCATGTTGTCTATTACTTTTCTATGATGCAGCTTAGAACTAAGGAGAAATTTCCTGACAGTTGGTGATTAATTCTCGAAGATTGTTATATTTCATCTACTGGACAAGTGTGCATCTTTGCAGGAAGTATGGTAGATTCAGCTTACTAATTGACAAGATGATATTTAAACAGCTGCACCCTTTTGTGATGTAAAGACATGCTATAGTGATTCCCTTTTGGACCAAATTATTTCTGTGTTAATCATTTTGGAAGAGTCCTTGGTTTATGTTGATATTCATGTTATTTTGAATTTTATACTAACAATTTGGAACATAACAAGTGAATAATGGAAGTAGCTATTTCATGCATTTAAAACACAATTTTTATTATAAAGATGAAGGGACACCTACTATCCATTAATTATACTAGATCTCAAGAACTCGTTTTCTATTGTTGAACAAACATTTTACCGCCAGGAGTCCCATTCTGGAGGGCTGCTTTAAAATTATGACAGCATACAGTATACTAGCAGATGTGCCTAATTTCCCATTTTTCTGTTGTGTAGACAAATAATTTTAGTAAATAATTTAAATGTGGGATGTGACATGAATATATATGTCTGTATTTTTTTTAACCCCAAAGCAATACTTGCTTATGTTCTTTTTTTCTTTTATCCCTTTTCAGCCTTATTTAAAAACTGAAAATATGCAATACATCAGATTGCAACTGCTTCATAGGTGGGCAATTTCTTTCTTTTTCCCTTAAGGGCAAAAAAGGTTCAGTGAGAGGAAGCAGGATGAGAGGATTTTGGTTGTTACAGGATCACTTCCATCGCTCTCTTTGTTTATATCCAAGCAAGCTTTAACATGTGCTCCTGGTGTTCCTGTGCAGTGTTGTTCAGAATTTATCATATCCTATCCCCCCCAGTTCACTAGCTGCTTTAGCCTGCAACCAGCATTACAAGCTTTTGGAAAATCATACGCTTGCAAAATTCATGTCATGTGCTTGTTAATGACATTTTCTCTAAAATAGGAATGATAGTCTGCTAGCCAGCCCTTACAAATACTTAAAGCTTGCTTGTGTAGGAGATGACAGCTTGCTTGTTTATTTTGCAAAGAACAAAGTAGTCTAATCCAACATGTAAAATATAGGTGAGGGAACTTTTATTTCCAAGCCCTAAGATAATTTGTGGTAGAACACTAAATAAATTATATTTTTGTGTTCTCTTGTTAATTAGGCAGGTGAAGGGCATTATTATCAGCTCACAGTCTTCCCTAACTATTCTCTCAGTGGTTTCACAACTATTTAGAACAGACATGTCAAACTCACGACGTCACGTGACATTGCGCAACGTATTGGGATGGTTTTGCCATTGCCAGCAATGGGGTGGGCGCGGCTTCCGGGTGATGCGTCCGGCCCGCGGGCCAGCAGTTTGACACCCCTGGTTTAGAACAAATGGAAAGTGGGATTTATATCAATAGCAAAAGCACTTAGACTTATATACCACTTCACAGTGCTTTACAGCCTTCTCTAAGCAGTTTACAGAGTCAGTATATTGACCCCAACAATCTGGATCCTTATTTTTCCTACCTTGGAAGGATGGAAGATTGAGTCAACTTTGAGCTCATCAGGACATGAGCAGAGTTAGCCTGCATTCTAACCACTGTGCCACCAGGGCTCACCTGGGCTAATTATATTGTATCAGCACTCATCTACTTAAACATTGCATATTGATTCAGTTCTTGCACAATTCTACTTGAAAAATAAAACTGTTGTTAGCAGATTCATTGTCCCTTATCCCAAATCCCTTACTTTATCTCCCAGTAACTTCATTATAGAACATAGAGAAGCTTGAAGGTGATATGGAACGGAACCGAACAGAATGGAATCACCTTGATCAGAGGTGTTTAAATAAGCTACCTACCAAACATGCTATAATAGGGTATACCTTCATGGGAGAGGGGTTTGGACCAAATGATCTTCAAGATATATTCTAATTCATACATTCTCTGACATATCTTAATCTAGATATCTTTATATATAGCTCTTCCTGCACATTTTTTTCTCTAAAGCAGACATATCAAACTTGCGATGTCACGTGACGTTGCTCAACGTATCGGAACTTTTTCCCCATTGCCGGCAATGGGGTGGGCACGGTTTCCTCATGACGCATTCGGCCTGCGGGCCAGCAGTTTGACACCCCTGCTCTAAAGGCTGAAGAGGGCTAGACTATGAATATTCTAGGTGTCTCTCATACTGGAGTTTGCCCATCTGATGACTATTATCCCTGTGACTGAATTACCAAGTAAATTAAAGCTCTAGTAGCTGTGTGTATTCACAATAGTGGATTTTATTAAGCTGTCAATATTGGCTCATGCAATCCTCCTTTCTCCTTGTCATGAAGAAAATAGGACAATTGGTAATCTTTATTTCTTTCTTTCATTCCACAGCTTTAAAATTACATTATTGAAGATCAATATAAGCACCATTTATGGTGATCCAATATTTATAGTGATTATAAATTCAAATCTTTAGAATATGTTTATGTCAGTGGTCTGATTATTTGACACATCACTGTATCTCTTCATCAAATTTGTATGCTGCTGCAATTAATCAGTCCTGGTGATTGTTTATAATTTATGTTGGAAGTATAAGCAATGATGACTAATAACCAGTTGAGAGCTTTAACAATCATAGACTGTCTTAAGCCACTGTAATGGGCAGAAGAGATAATCATGAGGAACAGTAAGAACAACCACAACCAAAATAATGGTCAGATAAAAGAAATTTGAGCCCGGGGCAGAACTGTAATCTGAGAAAGAATCTCAAACATGATCCTCCATTGTCCTCATGAAGGCAGAAGGAGGAAGTGGGGAAGCACGCTCAGACTTGTAACATTCTGTTAAGGTAATCTTATAATAAAAGTAGTATTAGCATTCATGACTTTAGTTTCCTAGTTAGGTCTACTTTGGAAGGCTTACACCCACTCCCCAAATTGCCCAACTTTTCACATTTGTTTTCATTGTTTGTTCAGAATACTAAACATTACATGCATTTTAAAAAGTACGCTTGCGAGGAGAAAAAAAAGCTGTGAAGAAATTATGCTAAGCAGATGCTTCAACAATAGTGCTCTCTAAAGATCTTGAAATAATATAAGTGCTTCCTGCATATAGCATAATGACAGAACAGCTCATGGTCTGCGAGGTGATTCACAAATAAATCATAGCAGGAAGTCACCAAATAAGTGAGGGGACACAGGAAGCAGATCTGTCAATTTTAAAGTTCAGCAATTATAATGGCAAAACCTGATACAACCTTAAAATTTAAAATTGCTAAGACCGCTTTGAGCTTTGAAACTAATAATATAAAAGTACCATGTTTCCCCGAAAATAAGACCCATCCAGAAAATAAGCCGTAGCCTGATTTTTTTGCATGTACCTAATATAAGCCCTACCCCCAAAATAAGCCCTAGTTAAGAGCCTGCCCACTCTGTCCCACCATCTGGTTGCTTGCTGCCACAACGGGGCAGGAGATCACTCATCACACCAGTGCCGCCACCATGAGTTGAGGTAAGGCAGGTGGGGGTGGAGCTGCCCCACGTGCCCCAAACCTGCTTACCTCAGGGCCCCCAGAGCTAGGCTATTCCCTGTTCAGCAACCCCCCACCGCCCATTCAATGACTCAGCTGCCCACCCACCTCTTCCCCTTCACTCCCCTCCTGAGCCAGACGGCCATGCTATGGAGGATGGGCGGGGGAGGCTCAGTCGCCTTACCCGGTCCCCCTCCAACATTTCAGAAGAGGCAGGCAGGCAGCCAAGTCATTGGGAGGTCACTGAGCAGGGAATGGCCTGGCTGCGGAGGCCCTGAAGTAAGTGGGTGTGGGGCACATGGGGCAGCTCCATTCCCCCACACCTGCCTCGCCTCAAATCCTGGCGGTGGCACTGGTGCAACGCTCTCTCCTGCCCTCTTGTGGCTGCGAGCAACCAGATGATGGGATGGAGTGGGCGGGCAGCCACAAAATCAGACTTCCCCCGAAAATAAGCCCTAATGGGTCTTTTGATCCAAACAAAAATATAAGACCGGGTCTTATTTTCGGGGAAACATGGGTACTAATTCTTCAGTAGTCCCAGGCTACATTTTCTGTGAACTTCTTCAGAATGATGGATTTCAATAACTGAAGAAAGAGGGAACAAACTTTTGGAAACCATTCAATTGGATTGTGCAAGTAAAAATGGATCAATCAATATACATTCAGTGTATGTAGTGATAAATAATGTGGATAATTACCTAAAGGAGACATGCCTATTTCATCTATTGAGGATAAACAGCCACAGGGTTTTTAGCCACAGGGATTTCTTAAATTGGAATCATTCACACAAATCTTATTTCGAGTCTGATGCTTTTCTATTCACCACTGCAGGCTGATGCATAACTTGTAACTTTGTTTTGCTTTTGGTTTGGTTGGGGGTTTTTTAAAGTCAGTTTTCTTGGTAAGATTTTGGAAGTGGCTTGCCTTTGGGTTTTTCGTCCATCCTCAGGCTAGAAAAAGTAACTGGCCCCAAGATTACCCAGCTGGTTTTGTGCCTAAGGTAGGTTTAGAACTCATAGTCTCCTGGTTCCTAGCCTGGTGCCTTAATCATTGCACTAAACTGGCTCTCATGACTTTGGATTTCATATACTAAAACCGAACAAAAATGCTAAATGGGGAGCTTTGGTATGCGCAGAAACTGTTAACACTGATTAGCCTTCAAATTAAGCCCTGTGATTAACAAAGTTTCCAATAGATTGTGAGGAAGAGCCAAACTGAATCAAAATGGAGGAGATGGTACTGAAGCCCTCATCTAGGAAAAAAGAAAGATTCTGTTTGCATGTAAAA
Organism: Protobothrops mucrosquamatus; assembly: GCF_001527695.2. Lineage (NCBI taxonomy): Eukaryota > Metazoa > Chordata > Lepidosauria > Squamata > Viperidae > Protobothrops > Protobothrops mucrosquamatus. The sequence continues at coordinate 46,833 of NW_015386224.1, read as the reverse complement.
CATGTGAACTGTGTGAAAGGGGACGATGGCATGTTGTATGACCTGAAAAAAACCACTCAAAGTGAGGTTAAAGAGAGGGGCTAACTTGTCTCAGTCACCTTTGATCTGCAAAGCAGAGAGTGAGTGGAGAGTTAATCTTCTCATTCAATTGCTAGCATAGAAATGAAGTCCCAGATTAGCCTAGCAATATCCAAAATGCTTTAAATAATCTGTCCATAGGAGGGGGGCAAAAAAGTCAAGATGGCAGCCACAATCTATTCAAAGCCCATCCCCTTTTTTACATACAGCAGCACCTTTTTCTCTCACTTTCCTGAAAATACTGTTTTATTTTACTTTTTACACACACACACACACACACACACACTACAGTTACCAGGAAAGGGACTGTCAAGACATAGGAGGAAAGTGAGAAGGTGAGTTTCATTTGACTGATCCTTCTCAGTTTACTTGAGAAGATTTCCTGTGCCAGAGAAATCATATCCTCCAAGCAAGCTTTGCTAGGAAGCTGTTGGAAATGGACCTCTCGCTTTGACCACCTTGATTGTAGTTTTCCTCTAGCACAGGGCTGACCTGTTCAGCTGGGTTATGCAGGAGGTAGAGGTGGGCAGAAAAAGGTGACAGTTGAAAAAAAATAGGCTTATTGCGCAGAAAGGCAGTTCCACAAATGATGGCAAAAATCTAGAAATAAACAGAGGTTGTTCTCAGGTGAAGAGATGCTATCAAGCTAACATGCACAGAAGAAATAAGCAAGTAATAATTACTCCATTTTTGGAAATACAATGACAAAATAAATTGGTGGGGGGGAGAGAGGAGTGTTTATTATTGAATAATGTCTATTAAATAGGAGAGCAGTTGCCCACAGCTATTTGCATTATAACATCATTATCCGAATGTCATTAATGTCATTAATGGAAAAATTGTACTATATAAAGTTGCATCACAGCTAGGCTTCAACATGGAGCTACTATATAGAGCAGGGCTTTTCAACCAGTGGTACGGGTACCACCTGTGATACATTGGCACCTGGCAGGTGGTACACGACCATCCTAGAAAAGTGGTAGCAAGGGAGGGGAATGAGCTGAACCAGTGGCAGCACCGCACAAACCTGAGCAAGAGATGGCTGGAATTGCAGGGCTGTCAGGGCTCAGCAGAAGTGCCAGGATCAGCACCAGGCTCCAGCTGGAGCTCGGTGCTGATCCTGGCACTTCTGCTGAGCCCAGAAGAAGCGCCAATCAGCTGGAATGTTGCAGCATCTCCAGGGTCTTGTGATTTACATTCAGATGCTTGACAACTGATTCATATTTATGACGGTCACAGTGTCCCAGGGTCATGTGAAGTGACCAAAACCTGCTGCAACCACCCAGCAGACGGGGGGGAATAAAAACCAAACACCCTCCCACCCCACCCCCATTGCCAATCCTCAGCAGAAATGCTCACAACAATAAAAACCTCGGACAGGAGGAAGAGCGCCGCCGGGCGGGCAGGCGTCTTGCTCAGTTGTGGCTTGGGGGGCACTTTTTTCAGTGCCATTGTAACTTCGAACAGTCACTAAGCGAACTGTTGTAAATCGAGGACTACCTGTACTTTATCACTTTTTTCCTTGTTTTTGACACCTTGCTAGGCGACTGGTGGTACTTGGATGTTGCCATATCCTAAAAGTGGTACAATGGGTGAAAAGGTTGAAAAGCTTTGATATAGAGCATCAGCTAGGGCTATTGTTTCTGAGCCACAAACTGATACAGAAAATGAGAGTGTCTGGGAGTAATCGAATTTTTGCAGTCTAGTTCAAAACAGGGATGCCAAAACTGAGGTCCATCAATCTATGTTTGCTTTTAGCACTTCTGGTAAGATCAGATTACCACTTTGCATTTTCTGCAATCAGGGTATTGTCATCAGTATGTTTCTTCCCTCAGTTTTAAAACAAAGCTTATTTTTTTCCAATGAAGCTTCCCCTATTCTCATATTCAGCAAATAGAATACACAAAGGCTTACATTTAATCTGGTAAATATATCAACCCAAAATATATCATTAAAAATGATATATTTTAATGACCTGTTTGAAGATAATGCCTTTTCCAAGGATAATTCTATACAACTCTATTTAGAAATAAGTCCACTGAAGACTTTAGGACTTGTTCTTTGTTAAACATGTATAGGATCTCAGCCTTTATATTTTAGTGCAATAAGATTTACTAGAAGCAACACAAACTAATGACTGACATTTAATCACTTGATAATGTTATTTCTCTGGCATCAATACAGCATAGATGGAATCTGCTGATTCAGCCACATGAATAATTATGGGCCTCTTTGATGGATATGAATTTCAAGAAACATGTACAGGACCAATAAATATTTCTCAGCAGTACCAAAAATTGTATCCATGTCTTTAAAAGACAGTATTGTTTTTTTTAAAAAAGACCATTCTTCTTAGGAGGAGAAAGTGACTAATAACATTCTATTATACTTTCAGTGGTTAAAGAAAAGCAAACTTTACAGAGTAATACGGATGCTAAAAACTGAAAGGAGAAAAATCACACAGTAAAAAATAAAGCTGTCTCTTTCGAAGAGAATGACAATGTAAGAAAGTATAATTGGATGTGATACTTGAAGGGGGCTTTAATAGCTACTAAATGGAACATTCTGCTTGCTACAAAAAATGCCAAGCCGGTTGCATCCTGGCAAATTACTTGCTTCCCCACAAAACAGGCCCCATCTCTATCTTTAAATTGTTCTGTTGTTAAATTTCTCTAAACCTAAGTAGGTTTCCTGAAATCTATTCTCTCAAATACAGTACTTATTTATAAAAGTTTATTCTTGTTATTTATTGGTTATCTTTTTTCTTCCACATTTATTAGTTTATAAGTAACTCAAGGCAGTGAAGATATCTAATATTCCTTCTTCCTCCTATTTTAATAATAATAATAATAATAGTAGTAGTAGTAGTAGTAGTAGTAGTAGTAGTAGTAGTAGTAGTAATAATAATAATAATAATAATAATAATAATAATAATAATAATAATAATAAAGTTGGAAGGGACCTTGGAGGTCATCGAGTCCAACCCCCTGCTCAGGCAGGAACCCTACACCATTTCAGACAAATGGCTGTCCAGTCTCTTCTTAAAAACTTCCAGTGTTGGAGCATTCAACCCTGTGAGGAGAGAGTGACTGGCCCAGAGTCTCCCAGCTGGCATTCATGCCTAAGACAGGACTAGAACTCACAGCCTCCTAGTTTCTAGACCGGCATTTTAATCACCAAATTGTGTCCCTATATTCTCATCTAATTCAAAAGCATCATTCAGAGCAACATATAGTCTCAGAAATCAATAGAGATAGTCCGTAGTTAATAACCATTCATTCACCAGCTTTTCAAATTTGCAACCGCACTGAATGAACAGATTTATGGCCAGCCCTCAAAGTTGCAGGTGTTGCAGCATACCACAATCACACGATCCTGATTTGGGTACATGCCAAGTAACTCACAGTTATGAGCGTCACAATTCCTACAAACACTTGATTGCCATTTCTGAACTTCACTATCTATTTCCAACAAAGTCAATGGAGAAGCCAACAGGAAAGAGGTCACATGATGTCACAGTTAACAAAGATGCAGGGTTCACCTAATGACAGCAACTGAAATTGCGGCAACTGTCATCATAATCATGTGACGTCTTGCATTACAGCTGTGTTCCTAGTCCCAATTATTACCATTAATTGATGATTGCCTGTATTAGATTTTTAAAGTGTTTAAAAGAAGGGGAAAATAAAAAAAAATTAATATAAAACAGTATAAGATAGCAGATAACATTTTCTAACATTTACATTGCATGTGAAGTGTGTACGTTTGGTCAGAATCATAACTGCAAGACAGGCAGGTCTATAAATTAATATAATAAATATTTCCATAAATTGGAAGGGGTTAGCCAGTTAATGAAACACTACAAGACAGAAGATCAAGCTGAGCCATCTCGTGTTGTATACTTAGAATTTCAGCCAGGTTCTGGCCAGCTAGAGAAGCTACAGTATCTGGTAAGCAACTGAGAATCAGTGGACTTTTCAGTACAAGCATAACATGATCCCTATAATTTGTACCAGATAGTAGCCTGTTTTTTTCCACACTGTACCAACTGCAGCTTCCAGACATTTATCATGGCCCATGTACATGGAGTTGCAATAAATAAAATAGTACATAACAAATAAATTGGTATGCAATTATGCTAAAAGACTAACCAAATTTGACAGACTCAGAAAGAGATGTATCTAACAAAATGAAATTCAACGTAGAGAAAAGTAAAGTTTTACCGTGCAAGAAAAACCAAAAGTACACACACAGATTGGGTACCCTTTCCAGGACATGAAGTGGCAGGTGGAAGATCAAAGATCATTCTCAAACTGCAAGTCTGCTCTTTCAGAAGGAGTGCAAAATAGGCCAAACTTCAATCCAGAATCCCATATTTTATTTATCAACAGTCCCTCTGTCTTCTATAGAAGATAGAGTTTCTTCTTCTCTTGCAGTGTCTTCTCTCTCATTATCCAGTGTAGGCAATGTTAAAGGATACTGACTGCTTCCTTGGATAAAAAGAGATAATAGAACTGACTGTGTACTAATGACACCTACTCCCCAACCCTTGATGATATCTGTTAGTGTTTACATTTAAATGTTGAACACCCTGGTGGAGGACAAGATGGAAGGAACCCTGTGAAACTCCATATAGATCAACATCGTCAAGAGATTTGGAGGAAGCCAAAGGAGTTGTGATAGTTTCATAATCTGCTGCTCTAAGAGCAGCCACCCAAAAGCTTGGTCTCAAATAGGATACAAACAAATGCACATATTTAGTAACACTTAGCAGGACTCTACTACAGCACACCAGTACTCAAGCAGAATAGGCAAAAACTGTGTACATCCAAGAAGGGAACGTAGCTTCTACAACACTACTATTTGTAGCAGGGAACTTTCAGGATCATAGCTAGCAAAGAATAGGGGCTATATATCTTGCTCAAACATTTGGAGGCAGGGAAGAAACTAATACATAAAATAGACTAGAATAAAGCAAATTAAATATAATATAAATCAAGGAAAGGAAAGGAAAAAATACACTGGAACAATTACAAGGTCAGGGAATGGAAGTGCTATTGCTGTGGAGGTTGAAAACAAATTAAGGATATCAGAAGTTGTGATAAGAGAGAGGACTAATGTTCTTCCAAGAACTGTACAAGTTCTAGGTGATTTGGAAAAGCCCCCCCCCCCCAACATACACCCAGGGAAATAATATATCTCTTTATAGAGACCAAGATGAGAAAGTCACTTTTTGTCAATGTTCCTGCTTATTCCAACTTATTGTTTCAATTTATATTTCCCTCCTCCCTTTTCATTTGGATTGTACTCAAATGTGGTGGTACAGTGGTGGTATTTCATCAGTAATTATGCTATCAGAATAACTAATACAAAAAAATGCCCAATGTACCTAAGATGCAAAGACTTGTAAAAATTGTTAACATTTTTATTATTTGTTTGACAAATTTGACAAATGCACAAAATTGAAATGTGTTTTTACGAACAACTAGAAACCTTCCACTAATATAGAAATGCATTACACTGTTGAATATATCTCCTTTATTTGTATTATGTTGACACTATCGAAGAATAAAATTATTAATGATAATCACATAGTTGTGCTGATCAGCATAAAATGCAAGTTCTCAACTCTTTTGTTTTCTAATAGAGAGCTAAGAAAACCAATTCCAATGTAAAGGGAAAAAAAATGGTGCAAAAGCTCATACAAGCAATAAGACATTCTATTACCCTCCAGTGTTTTGGACTCTGGTTTCCACTAGCCAGCATAGCTGGGAGCAAATTCAGGGTTAGAGAATTTCAGGTCAACATTTGACAAAAAAGATTACTTATCCCTGAGCTACAGCTTGGAAGCTAAATGGCTTGACAACCATGACAGAGACCTACGAAATCCTACATAAACGATAGAAATAATATATTACAGATGTCATGGTTCTGACAGATGAAACTCTTCAAAAGAACTTCGAGGCATTGTTTTCCTTAAAGAATTTTTTATTCGAGAAACAAAGTATCGGCACTACATAGTTGAAGCCAAAAACTGAATTCCCCTCCCCTGAGCACAAAGTAGCAAAGCACAATTCCCTCCTCCAATTAACAGTCATAAACCACATTCCCCAATTAACTTAAAGCAGAGGCTTTCTTCCCAGCTCTCCAGCCCGCCAAATCTTTATCAACTCTGGGCGCAATAACCTTGGATTCCCATGGCTGAGTTATTATTGTTATGACTAGCTGGACTCTCATCCACATCCCCCCTCCCAGCATCAACTAACTCTAAAAACGAAAGAGAAAAGATAACTACATTTCCATCTATTGTCAAAGCAAGAACATCTGATGTTAGCAGCATTGACAACAGAACTTAAGCAGATGGATCTAAAATGTTTGTCAGTATTCTTATTAGTAATTCACAATAATGCACTGCACATTTGTGAAAATTTAAACAAATTAATCTATTTTTATTATCCCCTGACCTACCCGTATGTTTGAATTACTACTCAGTTCTCTCACTGCATTATTAAATGCATCTCTTCTATTAAATTGTTGCAAATTTGATGAGGAGGCAATGGAACGTCAATCAGAATTGTTCCCATATCCACCTTTTCAAAAAAACATACTTTACTGATGCTAAAAAATATATACTTTGGTTTTTTTGGGAAATGGGATTGGAGAAAAAGCTAGAAAATATTTTCAACTTTTGGGGAAAGCTGAAAAGAGAATTTTATTCTAAAGGTATTTTAATTTCTCCAACCTACAACCTTTCTATACAGGATCAGCATATCATATCAGCAAATCCTTCAAACATTTTTTCTAGTGTGGAAATTAATTGTCAGTTGACCAAACTTAGAAACCAAAGATATTCAAACTAATATAATACTAATACTAGGTTACAGTAACAAGTCTGAATGTGCTTGCCCCCTTCCTCTCTTTATCTTTAAGAGAACTATGGAAGCTCTTGTCTGAGATGCTACTCTCAAGTTACACCTCAGCCCCAAACACAAGTTTCTATTATCTCACCATTGTCATGGTTGCAGCTCTTCCTCCAGTTCTCCAAGGCTATCTCTTCTGCCCATTATGCCTGCATTTTTTGTGTGAATAAATTCTAAAATGTTAGTTTTTAACATTCACGTTTTCTATAGAATTGTTATAAAGACAGGTAGGTCCTTGCTGCCTTGTTTAACATCCGTTTGAAGTTACAACGATGTAAAAAAAAAAAAAGCCCCCAGCTTGGCAACAAATCCTTGTACTTTCTTTCCCACAGCTACTTTAAACAAGATCCCCGTCTCCTCAAATTCCTACTGTATACATGCACTCTATTGAAATTATTATCAACAAAGCCCTTAAGCTTTGATACTTTTTGAAGAGCAGAGCAAAAAAAAAGATACCTGCCGTGCTCTTTTTTTTTTCTCTCCCTCAGTACTGTGCCTGCCAATAAAATTCAGAAGCTATTTCTGAAAATCCCACAGAGTTAAGCAGGTTTAAGCCTATTGTTTTCAAAGGGCTAAATTGCTCTTGATTCTATATTGATTTTCAAGAACCATATTGTCATATCAGAAAGATCTCCTTGGTTGCATATACTGAATTGTTAACTCATATGTTCAAAGGCCATATAATAGCTACATTCAGACATAACAATAAGCTACACAGAGAAGACGGAAGAAGGAAATGGCAAACCAACTCTCTAACATTGCCAAGAAAACTGCCTGGTTACACTCACCAGGAGCGTGCAGTGAGGGAGCTTGGTGAAATTAATTCCCATACACTTGGTAATGCTCCCTTCCTCCACTAGTTTGGCCTCTAGGAGAGAAGAAGTACTCCTTTTCATGTTCAGTCAGGCACAGTGTAGCATCTAAACCCCAAACGGTGGTGGTTTTTAATTAAGATATAATGGAACAATTGTCTTGCTTCAGGTTTCAATTACACACTCCAACAGCTTCTTCAGAGTCAGATTCAGAGTCTGAATTCTGGGCCATGACAACGATAGCATTTTGTAAATAATGGTTTTGAAATTGGCAAACTTCAGTAAACCATACGGAAGATGCCCACTATTTGTCTAAAACAGCTCTCCACCCCAGATTTTGCCTGCTTCCCCACAACAAAACAAATGGAGGGGGGGCGGAATGGACATATTGTCTCTTTCTCTCCCTCCCCCATTTTCAATGTGTTTCATCTCAAAATACGTTTTCATACAATGTACTTAACCAAACTGTAGCCTGTGAATTTGCATGTTGCATTTGGTATGAATCCTGCCGTGAAGATGTTAAACCACGGTTTATGGCATAATACATAAGCAGATACAGCCAAGGCTGAGATATAGCATAGAAGTGGTTCAATAGTACCAGAAGACTATTTGAACAAATGGACAGGAATCTGAGATGGTATATAGGTTCTCCTGCCTGAGCAGGGGGCTGGACTAGAAGACCTCCAAGCTCCCTTCCAGCTTCTATTCTATTCTATTCTATTCTATTCTATTCTATTCTATTCTATTCTATAATATAATATAATATAATATAATATAATATAATATAATATAATATAATATAATATAATATAATATAATATAATATAATATAATATAATATAATATAATATAATATAATATAATTAATATAATATAATATCCTATAATATTCTATTTTCCTGGATTATTGTAGATATTATTAACTTTTAGGCAGAGGTTTGTCCTTCAAGCTTGCTGCTTGGCTCCTGGACATTTCTTTACCAAGCTAGGTAACATCTTCAGTGCAGTTTTATTAATTTTATTAACTGTTAAGAAACATTTCTTCAGGTTGAAAACCCAAAATTATTCCTTATACATTACAGAAAAAAATTCACTTGCTTTCAAGGAGTAGCTTGACAGGAAGAATGTATTCCTTCTCCTTAATTAAGAAGAAGACAATACATTTGTAACAGGTTTAAGCAAACAAACATGTTTTGTTTCCATAGGAAGTGGTGCAATTTAAACTTCAACTCAAACTTTTCTCTTGTGTTTGTATAGCATTCAGGGATAAGAGAATTGTGTTTTCCTCTCTGTTGTCCCCAGTTCACAAATACATATAAGTGCAAGCCTACTCTAAATAAAACAAAGTTCATAAATGTTTGTTAAACTAGAGCACAGGTGCATTAATGCAGACCCATCAAGGTATTCTTTTATGGAGTAAGCTGAATTACAAAAGAGCAAAGAGAAGTGAGAAGTAGTGGGCAAAAGAAATTAAAGGTTGTAAATAAGTGTAAAGAAAAGGGAAGTTAGCTTCATCTAGTTTGAATATACATCTCCATCCCTTTCTGCAAATATTCCTCGTTTTTACCACATTTAGACAGAGTCATACTGCGCCTTTTGTTTTTTTAAAATTCCTACCTACTTGAGATAAATGCCTTGCTTCTAGTAATACATTGTAGCATCCTTAGAGTCTGTTTTTACTTCATTTTATTTCCATGATTAATAATAACTCGGTCCCCTGGATGCAGGCAAATAAAACGGTACATGCGCAGAGCCATCCCCTTGTGCTCCAGTCATCAAAGGCACACTTAAGAGAGAAAATCTGAGACATCAACAGGCCTATGATTTGACCCAAGACTGGAGGGAAATTGTCTCCCCCAATTCTGAAGCATTCAGTGTGCTCAGAACATGTTGCCTCAGGAAATCTGGGGGAGGCGGCTACTGCTGTGTTTTGCAAAGGCCTGGCTTTGTCTTGCGTCCATGGTTTCTTTTGGTTCAAGTTTAATTTGCACGCTTTGAAAAGCTCTTTCAGGAGTCATTAATCTAGCCGCCTAGAAAGTCTTAAGCACAATCTACTCCCGCATCCCCGGTTTGCCTGACTTTTAGAGCAACCACAAATCTCATTGAAAGCAACAGGAGCCGTAGACACCTCTTGTTTTCCTTACAAAGTGGCAGCAGCCTTAAAGCTGCTTGGAGGAGCTTGCCCACCAGGGAGTGTGTCTTCTTTGATTACCCCTGTGAAGCCCTGCCCACCTCTAACGTATTTATTACCCTCCAGCTGCCTGTCAAGGCCTGGGCTCAGAGGTCAGCCAGAGCCCTCCGATGCTATTGTGCCATGAACTAGCATTGGAGGCCTATTTTCCCTACATCTGCCTTTTCCAGATTTTATTATTTACTCTTTGTTAAGGTTTTGTTTATCCCACCTTTATTACTTTAGAAGTAACTAAAGGTGGCGAACATGCCTAATATTTCTTCCCCCTCCCATTTTCCCCACAACAACCCTGTGAGGTGGGTGGGGCTGTGAGAAAGCGACTGGCCCAAAGTCATCCAACCGGTTTCATGCCTGAGGCAGGACTAGAACTCATGGTCTCCTGGTTTCTAGGCCAGCACTTTGACCATTACACCAAACTGGCTCTCATATTTTATATATTTTATTATGCTATATCATATCTATTGTCATGGTTCCGACAGACGAAACTCTTCAAAAGAACTTCGAGGCATTGTTTATCTTAAAGAATCTTTTATTCGAGAAACAAAATATCGGCACTACATAGTTAAAAGCCAAAAACTGAATTCCCCTCTCCTGGGCACAAAGTAGTAAAACACAATTCCCTCCCCCAATTAACAGTCACAAATCACATTCCCCAATTAACGTGAAGCACAGGCTTTCTCTCCAACTCTCCAGCCCACCAAATCTTTATCTACTCTGTGCCCAATAACCTTGGATTCCCACAGCTGAGTTATTATTGTTATGACTAGCTGGATTCTCATCCACATTCCCCCTTCCAGCATCAATGAACTCTAAAAGCGATAGAGAAAAGATGGCTGCATTTCCATCTGTTGTCAAAGCAAGAACATCCAATGTTAGCAGCGTTGACATCTATCATATCACATATTCATGTTTATGTGTCATCAATTTCATTTGGATTTTTTGACTTTGATTAGATTTTATATCCCACTTTTTCTCCAGGACTTGAGATATTCCTTTCATTTAATCATTATCTTTATAACAACCTTATGTGTAGGGCTGAAAAAGCCAAATTTCTTCATGAGCTCCACGGCTGAAGAACCTGGATCTCGCCATTCTCAGTCCAATTATTGTACCCAGTGACTGTCTTGAAGGCAATTCTGTGAATATAGGAAGCTGCCACTCTCAAGAAGCTCACGACTGAGGCATAGAACAGCAGAAATGTAAAAGTTGGGGTATGCTTAACTAAATCAGATGAAATAAATGGGCCTCATGTCCCAGTCCGAGAGACATGCATTTCTGATAATATGCTATATCGTAACTCAAATGTTCAAAGACCATGCAATGTATATGCAAACAATCTGTACTTTATTTCTAGATACCTTCAAGAGTGAGAAAGAACAGTCTTAAACAACACTGTGCTAAATGGATCAATAGTCTGAGGCTTCCCATGACTTATAATTTCACTGAAGCAATACATTTGGCTTCCAGAGAAAAAAATCTGTTATGTGGCCCAATTGAATCCTTGAAAAGAGAGTGGCTGGGTCATCAGATCAGATTGGGTCTCTATGAACCCCAGGGTTCTCTCTGGTTTACAGAGAAAATAATGGAGATGAATTGGAAGAAGAGAGTGCCTAGAGGACTGCTGGAGGACAACAAAGAATAAATGCAATCACACATGAGCCTGAGCTGTTCTTATGACATACTTTATTGTGGTAAGATTGGTGAAAGCAATATTTCTACACACTTATTGTGTTCATAGGTAGCCATTAGTAGCACTTCTGGAGAAGGTCCAGTTGGTGGTTACTTGTAAGGTTCCTATGAAGAATGCTAGGTAACTGCTGGATAAAGTTGCCCAAATTCAGTCCATCTTTGGACTTTCGCCTTGAGGCAGGTCCCATAGAAATGACTGAATCTGAGTCTGCCCTGGTTATCTTGAATGAACAAAGTGGGCAGTGTTCTTGAAATTGTAAGCTTGGCCATATACTTGTTAGACTCCGTCCCCGTGGTTAGCTAAGGCTTCCTAGGAGGTGACTTGTGGTTGGTGTCTGACCATAGTGAACGCTTCCTTGAGAGAAGGTGTGGACCCACTGGCACTTAAGGACGTAAGGAGGAAGTGGTTTGCTCTCTACTCAAGAAGCCATTGCTGAACCCAACCATGTTGGATAATTTTCATCCTGTCTCCAACTGTTCTTTTTAGGGAAGTTTGTTAAGGTGGTTGCACTGCACTTTCAATGAACTCTGGGAAAGCAGATTATCTGGACCCTTTCCAGTTGAATTTCAAACCCAGATACAGGATTGAAGTAGTATTAATTGCATTTGTAGATGATGTCTGACAGGAGCTTTTTCCATTAGTTTCACCTACATTTCTCCTTTTTTGCATGTAATGGTTTCTCCAACAGAGTCATAGTTCATGTGCAAACTCATTATTATGTGTTATCACTTGTAATGTGTTTATAAAACCTAATTTTAGCAGATAATCACTTGACTTTGCCTCAAAAACCACATTGTGTAAGGTTCAAGCAATAAAGTCTTCCAGGGTTAATCATCCTGTGTTTTTCTATCATCTCTCCCACACAGAAAATACACGAAAGAGGCAATATAGCAGGAGCTATTTGGAAAGAAAACTGATGAAAATAGAATTGCATTTGCCCCCTTAGGCTGAGGTACTGTCCCTTTTAAAAGGGTTCCATGAACAGTCTATTCATTTGGCAGACAGCTTTCTGCCTGACTGGAGGTCATGTTTGGAAGCTGGCAGTTGTTTTTCTCACCCTCCAGGATCCAGGCTCTGACTGCGAGAGCAGGGATTAGATGTGGGTTAGACGGAAATACTTAACTTCTTATTTCGATCTGATGCCTGTGTCTTTTCTCCCTATTCCCTCACGATTCTTTTTTTTCTGAATAAAAAACTAGCCAACTATTTGTTTTAAACTAGCATGTTCTGCAAACCAGGGACCGAGTTGAAAAAAATATGGCCCTTTTAACTATGGCCTAAATATGTCATAAGAAGGCAGCCTTTATCAATCTTGCAAGTAAAAGTTTGAAGTGCACCCTTTAACCCAGGGCTTTTCAACCAGTGGTACAGGTACAACCTGTGGTACATTGGCACCTGGCAGGTGATACGCGACCATCCTAGAAAAGTGGTAGCAGGGGAGGGGAGTGAGCTAAACTGGTGGCAGCACCGCACAAGCCTGAGCGAGAGATGGTTAGAACTGCAGGGCTGTCAGGGCTCAGCGGAAGCACCAGGATCAGCACTTCTTCGGGGCTGTCAGGGGCTCAGTGGAAGTGCCAGGATCAGCGCCAGGCTCCAGCTGGAGCTCGGCACTGATCCTGGTGGTTCTGCTGAGCCCAGAAAAAGCGCCAGGATCAGCTGGACTGTTGCAGCATCTCCAGGGTCTTGTGATTTACATTCAGATGCTTGGCAACTGATTCATATTTATGACGGTCACAGTGTCCCAGCGTCATGTGAAGTGACCAAAACTTGCTGCAACCACCCAGCAGACGGGGGGAATAAAAACCAAACATCCTCCCACCCCACCCCCGCTGCCAATCCTCAACAGAAATGCCTCACAACAATGAAAACCTCAGACTGGAGGAAGAGACCCGCTGGGTGGGCAGGCAGGTGTCTTGCTTGGCTGTGGCTTGGGGGGCACTTTTTTCAGTGCCATTGTAACTTCGAACAGTCACTAAGCGAACTGTTGTAAGTCAAGGACTACCTGTACTTTATCACCTTTTCCCTTTTTTTTTGGTCATCAAGTTTTTGACACCTTGCTAGGCGACTGGTGGTACTCAGATATTGCCATATCCTAAAAGTGGTACAATGGGTGAAAAGATTGAAAAGCCCTGCTTTAACCTATTTGCTTATCATTTCTTCATCTTTTAACAGCAGAGTAATGGGGGAGGAAACCTACTCATAAGAGCAGCAGGAAATGCAGGGGACATGGGGTTCCTGGTAGACTTTCAAAAGGAGGTGGTGGTAGCAAAAGAAAAATATAGTTTAACAATCATTTGAAGTTACAATGGATCTCCCAGAAGACACTTATGACCGAATTTTGAATTTCCTATGGCCACCCCCCCCAATAGAAATGTGATTGCATCTTGGGCACTTGGCAGATGGTTTTTGGATTTATGGCTGCTTCCCATGGTCACATAACCACAATTTTCAATGTTCTTTTGCCAGTTTCCAGTGTTTACTTCAGGTTTCTGTCAAAAAACCCCACCCATTGGGTATAATGGATTCTTTTAATGACTGAGGCATTTGCTCAGTTGTAAAATCAGGCAGAGTTAAATTGGTAGTGACCAATTTAACAACTGCCATGACTTGCAACTGTAATTTCGGACTCTATTAGGGTTGTAAATAGAGGACTCCCTGTACAGCAGTCTGTGAGGCAAAAGATACTGCAAACATTATCATGAAACCAAAATGACTCCCACTGGGTTTTATGGATATGTGAATGTGGGAAATTAATATTGCTTATAATAACAGTGGCAGGATTATTGTGTGCAAAAAGATGGAAAAACAATGAAATATCTACAGCAGAAGACTGGATTATAAAATTAACTGAATTTGTGGAATCGACGAAGCCGATCAATGTGGTCAGGGGAAAAAAATAACTTTTTAAAAAGAAGACAAGAATCAGTTGATGATTTCTGGACTGGGGGAGTAAAAGGACCAGAGGATGGGGAGAAGGATAAAATAGAAAGAGTGGAAGGCATTAACTATAAATTTTCTTCTTTCATTTCATCTCTTTCCTTTTTCTTAGTTGTTATTTTTACTATATTGAAAAAACTCTTTATCTATATATACACATATATGAGGGGGAGGGCAGACACAAAGCTGTGGAGTACACCTTACCAACTGCAACTGAAAGTGATGGAAATTCTTTGAGGGAATCTTGAACTGTTGCATG
>NW_015386224.1:27586-31769 GCF_001527695.2 Protobothrops mucrosquamatus | reverse complement strand
CATGCATGTGAGGAAGACAGGAAGAGCAACTTTAAACAGATAAAACAGCAGACTGTTTGCATGTTAACTGTAGATGCAGCCCTTACTTTATAAGTAGAGTTGGTTTCAGGTACGTTTGACTGGCTTCTTTAGAAAAATGTGTCCTCTGACAAGAGTTGTTTAGTGGATAGCAGTGTTGAGAGACTTAGTACTATTTTGCACATAGCTCCGTCTTGCTTACCAAATCTCCACCCTGGCATTCTTGCCATTTTTCAGAAGCATCTTGTTAAATTCTTGGAAGAAATTAAACAAATTACCGGATTAATGTCAGTAAAGCAGCCAGCTCTTACATTCTAATCAGAAACAGGAAGGAATATCTTGCAAATACATTGTCCTGCCTAGTTTTTTTAATTGCTGAGGAAGTTAAGTATGGCAGGCTCTTCAGTGCAATTAGTCTGTAGTGCATATTTTAGCAGATCTAAAGATAACTCTTTAAAATGGGGGAAAAAATTGAAGTCTGCTAGACGTACAATTTGGGGTAATATTAAAATGTAAAAAATAAAATGGGAAAGCTCCCTTTTTATTTTTAAATAGTCGGCTCCATCTATATAAATAAAAATGTAAATGTTTGTTTGTTCAAAATCTTAAATCTCCAAAAGTTCTTTACCGATTGCTTTGAAATTTTGACACAACGTTGCATTCGAATACACGAGTGTTTTTATATACCTATATTATATAGATGTCACACCTGTGACAGGTAAAAGCATGCTTTTGTTGAAAAACAGTGCCATCTGTTGGACGTAAAAGCAACACACACTTTTACCAGACTTGAGCCACAGCAACGTTTGGCCGGGTACAGCTAGTTTTTAAATATAGAATAAACTCATTTGGGTGCAATCCAGATTAAAAAATGTTTCCTAAAGTTTACTGAGAGGAATGATGTGGCAGGTTATTCTGTTTCCCAGAGTTCTATGAAGGGCTTCCTGGCCATGATGTAAAATCTGCAGAACGTGTCTCTAATACAGTGTTTCTCAACCTTGCCAATTTTAAGGCATGTGGACTTCAACTCCCAGAATTCCAGAGCCAGCATTGCTGGCTGTGGAATTCTGGGAGTTGAAGTCCACATGCCTTAAAATTGTCAAGGTTGAGAAACACTGCTCTAATAGGACTCAGAAAGCCCCATTCCAGAAGTGCACTGTATCAAGAGGCTCCCCAGAGTCACCAAAACTAATTTACATGGATGAAACTCTTAAATTTGACACAAGCTGAACTAGGTGAAGTTACAATTCTCTTATTGGGATCAGTGGAAAGAAAAACAAGAAAAAAAGTGAAAAGGAAGCTCTGACTCTCTGACTTTGATTGTAGGAAACAATGGTAGGAATCTGGTTTCGTCCTTCACCAAATTTCTCATCTAACCTCCAGTTTAGGATTGCAATAAAAGTTTAGCATCCTTTAGTCACACTGAAATTCAATTTTTAATAGCCAACTGTTGTTGATTCCAATGGCGGTTAAGTGGGCCTAAGTATTTTGGATTCAAAATACTAAAATGAGAGCCCTTTGTGGAAATCCTTGCTCCCAGTTTCACGAAAAGATAAGACTTATTGCAGCCAGTAATAGTTCCAACCTGGGATTGTAATAATGCTAATGAAAGAAATGCCAAAGCTTTGCCCAGCAACCTTTTTTCCAATGAGGATAAATGTGGTTTTAAAATAAAATCAGCAGAGCCTCAAGTACAGCAGCAAAAGAAAGGCAGTTCACAGGTTTGCCAATGAATTCCAGGATTTTGCCATTTAGAACAAGTACAAGGACTTTGATCTGGCTTTAAAAAAAACAAAACAAAACACCACCTTCTGTTTTTTCAATATACTCCTTGGCAGCATGAAGTGGAATTGGCTGCGGAAAAGAAAGAAAAAAGTCTGAGCACGCTGCTTGCATTCTAAAATGCTCCAGGCCAACATCCAAAGAGGAGACTGCTGGAAGCATAGGGACCTCTGCTGATATTTCTGAGCACTACCCACGTGTAATTACTTAAAATTCATTAGCCCCCGAGGCTCTTCCTCAGTATACAGTAGTCTTTTTAACAACTCTAGCTAGCAATGAAAGCTTTTCCATTTATTCTGTTGTGACAGCATAGCTTATTTTGTTTAATGTTAATATGTTAAACGTTTTGCCTGTTGAAAAACATGTTCTGCAAAACTCAAAAAGACTGGATCCAATAGGAAATATTTGACCTGGTCAATAAAAATACTGCTGCAGTACAGACTTGGGAGATCAAAGAGTCATCCTTAGGAAGAGGTATTATGAATTGGGTATCTCTAACTCTGGGGAGACAGAGGGAGGACATGAATCCATTCTTTAAACATCTAAAGCAGGGGTAGTCAACCTTGGCTCTTTTAGGACTCGTGGACTTCAACTCCCAGAATTCCTGAGCCAGCACAGCTGGCTCAGGAATTCTGGGAGTTGAAGTCCACGAGTCCTAAAAGAGCCAAGGTTGACTACCCCGATCTAAAGGATTATCACCACACAAGAGGGCCATAACTTTATCTGCAAGACATGAAATAATGTTCAAAAATGAAATTCCACAGCAGCTTTTTTCCTAACGACAGAATCAATTGCCCGTGGAAACACTAGCAGGCACCACTGCATGCATTCTAACAGAACCTGGTCAGACATGTATCATTGCGAAGTTGGACCCAAAGGGCCACTCCATGATACTAAGCATTTTACCCAATAGCTAGCCCTAACCATTGTACAGTAAAAAGGCTATATTGAAAATATTATTTTTTTGTCAATTTTTTATTGCTTTGGAAGGAGTATGGGAGGTTTCTGTTGGGATAAATGTATGCTCAAGGTGAGTATACCAATTGCCTTTTCTTGTTCTTTGTTTTAATGCGTTTCATTTGTAATATGGAATATTAAAGGAGACACATGCTCAGCTGAAGAATAATCAGTGGTTGTGAAGAGCTTGGATGGAGGTATTTACACGTAGTAAATTTGAAAGCACAAAGACACTGAAATTTTGATTAGCATTTATAAGCTATGGGGTAAAAAAATATCCAATTAAGTTACTTTTAAAGAAATATTGTTAGATTAGATCAGTGGTTCTCAACCTGTGGGTCGGGAACCCATTTGGGGTCGATCGACCATTTCACGGGGGTCGCCAAGCAAGGCTGTCTGCCATTTTTTTTGTCCGCCATTTTTTTCCCCCTTTTCCGGCGGGTGCCTTACCTCCCTTGGGCTGGGCCAGCTGGTGGTCGGCCTGCTCAGTCTCTGCCGCTTGCCAGCTACGCCTTGGCCGGCGCAGGGGGCGAAACCACGCATGTGCGGTGCTCCCAGGCAGGGAAAGTCCTCGACTTACGACCGGTTTAGTCCTCGACTTACGACCGGTTGGGGTCGCGGCATTAAAAAGGTTGAGAACCACTGGATTAGATCAATGATTAATGCTATTGCATTTAAAGATTCAACTACAGACTTTGTATGTACTTTTGCCAAGTTTGTATAGTACATCAGTGGATTAGGTCTAAATCAAATTCTAGATCCCTTCTTCAGATTGTAAAACTATACTGCCACCTAATAATATTCCAAGTATTTTCTGGGAATGTATACATACAATTAATCTTCCAGGTAAATAGCACTTTATTAAAACTTTCTCAAGGTTATTACTATTTTTTCTTTCTTCCACATCTAAAAATAGTATTTGTTTAAATTATTTCCTTATACTTCATTGTCTGATATATAAATTAAGGTTGTAATACTTCAACCATTCCAGAATAGCTATGTATATTCTGACTTTTATGAAGTTAACAATCTCAATTTTACAATAATTTATATACAAATTAGGATAATTTACACATTTAATTTTAAATGGTCTGAATGTATTTTTTTAATGGTTCTGATGGTAGAATTTTTGCATACTAACTGGACAATTTTTAATATTTTGATGTGGAATAAAACAAAAACATTTATTAAATGCCATTTTATTGCACACACTTCTCATTAAAATGTAGAAGTGATTAGTTAAGATGCAATTTATAAAGGAGAAAATTAGTGACCCTAACCCCATACATTTCCTGAGCAATGTGCATTTTTAACTTCTGTTAAATATAACCAAATAAACTTAACATGCTGCTCAAACAAAATTTTTGAATAAGACTGAGAAAAGTAAGTAGAGTCACAGGCTTTCAGACATAGAGCAGTATTGAGC
>NW_015386224.1:23151-27100 GCF_001527695.2 Protobothrops mucrosquamatus | reverse complement strand
TCACCTACTTATGTAGAATAATATTTTGTGGAGTTAGGGATATTAATATTAGTTTACTTTTATTTGAATAGTATCCTGGGATTAGGTTTGGGAAGTCCGGGGGGTGGGGGGTGGGGTTTTTATTATAGCATTGTGATGTACTTGTGATGTGTTTCTTTTTTATGATGAAAATAATAAAAATTTATACTTGAAAAAAAAAGACATAGAGCAGTATTATACTGAGTAACTGTGGTACTGATTGGAAAGTTCAGATTATAGATCAATCAGCATTTAAGTTTTATTCCAAATTGTATTGTTCCACATACACCTGGGAATCCTTAAAGTAGAGAAAGTACATTCACAAAGATGTTACCTAAACATCTGCAAGTAAACCACCAAGAACTCTACAGCCAAAGGAACTATATGAAATCCTCTATAAGTCTCACTCCATGGTGATGCCGAGACAAGCAAATGAGCCATGCAGACATTGCTTAACTGTTAAGATTATGTGCCAAACAATTTACATGCCATTAAGTCGATGTCAACTCTTAGTGACAATAGATTTCCTCCATGTACATCTGTCCTTAACTTGTTTCTTTCAGGTTAGTTTATCCAATTAAAATTCTTTTATTCTGCTGACTACGGGGCTTTTTTCATAATCCATCTCCAATTCAGCTAAGCTTACCGCAAATGATTTTAACAGCATGGCAAACTATTCTAAAGTGATTCTAAAAGCACTTGTTATTATTGTTTCCATAACTGTGCAGAGCTAATTATAATATATACTCAGTAGTATTTACAACTTAATAGAATTGAATATGGTAAAAATCTTGAGACATTAAATGCTATGAAGCCAAGACTGTGTAACAAATGTGCTTCCTAGAAATTATAAACTTTGCATATTGAAGTTCAGATAGTTAATGATGGGGAGATATATAAAAGCTTTCAATGACAATCTCTGAACTGCTAAAGATAAACTTAACGAAGTTAGGAAAACTCGGAAAATGTCATGACCATATTTGGCTTGAGGGGCAAGTTTAGATACACACAATGACTATGCTCGTAAGAATAGTTTCTGGTAATTTATAAAATTTCTTTTGAACACACTCTAAGCAGCATATTTTATTAGGTTAAGCACATGCTAGAGGATTTATTGATCTACCTTAAAACTAAGATAGTTATTTGATCTATGTGCTCGAGAAACAAGAGCCCTATCTCTGAGAGAAAAACACCTTAGTTTTCTCTCCACACCTACACTTTGCAAACATGTGCTGAAGCTCTATTCAAAATTATTTATTTTCCAGATCTCCATCAATTTTATATAGTTGGAAGAAAAACATTCAGATAATATTATGCAATTTAATAAAAGGGCATTATAGTACTGCCCACTGTATCTTCTACAAGAATAGAAAAGACCCTAGCAGTCTCCCACACACATATAGAAAACATCTTATTGTTGTTCCCCTAAATTGAGTTGATACCTTATTGGATATTGTTGTATCCAATACAACAGCTACCAGTGATGTTTTAAGCAGGGGCAGAGACCTGTGGAATGTTGTTTAAGGGCTCAAAACAGAAAATAGTTACATTGGCAAAAGATCTGAAAACCTCACATAAGGCATTTCTGTCTTTTTCCTATATAATTCAATAGCCTGATTCTGCCTTGCTAGCTAAATTATTCTGTAGGTTCGTAACACTAGTATATTTACTCTTAAAAGCAATTAGATTAGTTTTACTAGTTCATCTGAAAGCTAATTGATTGGTAAACGTTTCTCTTGTTTTCATTAAAAATAAAAGCCAGAGGAGGGGTAAAGATAAGTGGCCCTTATTTCCATTACCATAGCTGTATTCTTAATCAAAGGGAAAATCCACTTTTTCCAAATTAAATGAAAAATCTATTCATATAATTCTTGCTTTGAAAGAATTAACTTTCAGCCTATAAAAGCCCATTTTCCCCACTCCCAATATGGGCAAAGAAGCATTTTGAGATTGGTCCTTCTGTACAGATATTCCTTCATCAAAAACCATTTACTCTAACTGAAAACAAATATAACTGAGAAATATAAGCACTTCTGATTTTAGCCTGAAGCAACTTCAAGCCATCCATTTTCATTAATGCTGTCTCCCAGACAGCACAGTATTTGATAGGAAAAATTTCAATACAACACTCAATGTGTACATGGTTTTTAAGAACCTTTAGTAAATGTATATGAAACCCAAAATATTTGCAGGACAACAGCAGCTTTAAAGGACTCAAATTATATTATCAAGTGGAAAAAAAATCCAGACGCTTTTATTGATGTAGTAAACGTGTTAACTTATCCTTCCAATTTTAAATAAGAAAGCAATGACATGGCTCTGAAGTAGGCATAACACGATTACAAGATGGTTTAGATTCCCATGGTCGTAATAAGAATTTTTACGCAACCAGAGCAGAAGCCGTGGATGATTCGCTGCAGAAGAAGAGAAGAACAATTTAGCAACTTCATCAAAATGACATCTTGTGGCATCAACCAGATTACACTTAAATTTATCATCTACAGCAGCTCACTCAGACATCCAAGGAAGGACGAGCCAACACAAAGGAAAAACCTTTCTGGTGGAAACTACGAATGGTTGGAAAACTGTCATCACAGTGAGCAACCTGGAACTGGACTTAAATGTAAAAAAAAACTGAAGCAAAGCTCAGTAGTCATATTAATGGGATTAATACTTATATCATTTCCTCCCAATATTCAACTGCTATACTTTTCCATAGTACAAATCAGCAGCAACTTCTGAACAGGTATAAACTGAATGTATCTTAATGCACCCCAAATGTATTCATTACAATCAACAGACTTACATACAGAATAGTTAGGAAGTATTTCAGAAAAGCCACTGCTGTGCTTACATCCCAAAAATTGCTTCACTTTATAATAGCATTCCTTACATAAATATAACATCTATAACATTAAGCAGAGGAACAGAAAACTCCTGCCAACATTAAACAATATATAGCCATATTGTGACTGACAGCAAAATATACTTACTACTTCCAATTAGGTGGGAGTACTCTCTTGGTCTTATAGTAACGAGCCAGCCTATGAATTCTGCTCTCAATCAAAATAAGACGGAATTTGGCATCTTTATCCTTCCAACAAAAAACAAAACATTTTCAAATACTGTTTTGAGAGGCAGCCTAGGAAAAATCTGTTTTGTATTTTCTTTGAATAATAATGCAGTACTCCTAACCAATCATTGTGCTTATTTCCTTTCTCCTAATTCACCAGAGCAGATCTACAGAAAATATAGTATGTTTCAATGGTGCCTATTCCACTAGCACCAGGATCATAGATACAATCCAGCATTTAATGTAATTGTATTTTATTTACTGTAATGGTACTATCTTCTCAAAAGTAAACCACCGCTCAAATTTTTCTGCTACTTTACCTTGCGGTTCCTCTCAAGATGCTTGCGGACAGCAACTGCTTTCTTGATTAAGTGGTAAAGATCTTCTGGGAGATCAGGGGCAAGTCCCTTGGATTTAAGAATCCTCAGAATTTTGTTACCAGTCACAAAACGAACTTGGGCAACCCCATGCGAGTCCCTTAGTATTACACCTGAAACCAAATAAAGCACTTTTGGAAGTACTGCAATTTTAAAGTACCCTAAGTTTAAACGTGTTAATTCATTTGGACCTCCAAGAAGCATTAGCTACCATAAAGATTTCTGTAGGACCGCAAAAGATAGCTTACAGCCTGCATTGTAAGGCAGTCCAGTAAAAGCTATAAAATGTACAATTTTAGCAGCAGCAATGATATTTGAAGGCATTAATCAATTCAGTAATACCTTAAATAAAAGTAGGTTCTAAGATTTCAATTATATTAATCATCAGAACTTTATTGAAGGAAAAATATCTTATTTGACTGGATAAAATACCAGTTTATACCCCCTGCAACCAATAAAGCATTTGGGATGTGTGTGTGTG
>NW_015386224.1:12201-22991 GCF_001527695.2 Protobothrops mucrosquamatus | reverse complement strand
AAAATGTACAATTTTAGCAGCAGCAATGATATTTGAAGGCATTAATCAATTCAGTAATACCTTAAATAAAAGTAGGTTCTAAGATTTCAATTATATTAATCATCAGAACTTTATTGAAGGAAAAATATCTTATTTGACTGGATAAAATACCAGTTTATACCCCCTGCAACCAATAAAGCATTTGGGATGTGTGTGTGTGTGTGTGTTTGAGTGTATAAAGTTATATATATGCCCATCTTACCATAAGATAACTCTGGGTGGCTTACAGACATAAAAATATATCTACATTAAAACCTGAATAAATTAAAACCAGAGATTAAAATAAAGGACATGTGGGGAAAGGGCGAAATAGGAAAAGGTGGGATCTGTTGTTACCCCATTAACCATCTCCACTGTGCTGTTCTCCCATTGGAGCCCCAGGCCAATTAGCACAGCCCGGTCTTTAGGCCCTTACAAAAGGATAGGAGATTGGGGCCAATCTTACATGGAGTGGAGAGAGATGTTCCAGAGGGCAGGAACAAAGGCAGAGAAGGCCCTCCTCCTGCACCCGTTGGTTGGAATAATCGTGCTGATGGGACCCACAGCATGCCTCCTCTGCTGGCATGAGTGCGATGGGCCAATCCCAGTGGGATAAGATGGTCCCTCAAGTAACCTGGACCCATGCCATGAAGGACTTTAAAGGTGTTCGCCAACATCCTAGATTACACCCGGAAGCAGACTAGCAACCAATACAGCTCACAGAACAGTAGTGTTACAAATACTTAAAACTATGAATAGCCAATAAACGAACTAGCCAGCCAATAAACCAAGGGAAGTTTACCAAGGTAAACCAAATCAATAAGATGAATTATTTGGCTTCCTTACTCCCAAATGACTCTAAGTGGCTTATAACTAAGAGCCAATATACATGCCCTCATGTATATATTATTAGTTACTATTAGCACAGCATTTTATTTCAACATACCAATTTGGGAAGGTGTCAAGCCTTTTTTTGCCAACTTGTAGATCTGCTCTTTAACATCATCAGAAGTAAGTTTCAGCCACTAAAAAAGTTCAAATGTCAGCCATTCAAGTTCAGATATATCAGATAGCAACCACCCAACACAGAACATGTAATAAATAATTCTGCTATTTCAAATTGCAAAAATAAAAAACTAAAACTAAAAAGCTCTTGGTAGAGAATTATGTAAGGAAAAAAGCATTAAAGTGCCACTTGCTACATCTTCATACACAATTATAGCTGCCAAAAGAAAAATAAAAGTAGGATGCCTTGAAATTACATAGTTTTTGATTTCTTGATACTGTGGTTTTAGAAGTAATAGACTTAACCCTGAAAAAAATACAAGTATAATTTCATAACACTTTAATGAAACTGCAATGCTATATAGTCTTCTGGTCAGTTAAATATTATTTTCCCCCAAATTAATGCCTTTGATTGTAACTAAACTAAGCTGCATGTATGACACCTGTACATATACCACCATGAATTAAAACTACAAAAAGAAGGTTGTAGCTCAAGTAATTCCATAGGCTAGCAAAACTGCTTAGAGTAACAAGTTTTGGTTTTTTTTTATTTTCTCATAATTGTCTTGGAGCTTGGAACTGGTTGAGCATTGTTTATGTTAATAAATAATAAATAAATAAACCCTTTATTATCAAAGTATAACATGTATACAGTGAAATTGGCTGAGCCTTCCTCTGTGCCCCCCCCCGTCACCACAAACTCACAGTGACTACAACCCCCCCAACTTATTTCACCCTGTGAACTAATTGCACATCACACCGGCCTCACGAGTCTGTCATGCATAAAGTTATAAAGTTGTCCCATTCAGACACAATGCTAAAGTATTAGATTTTCAGCAATTATTCGCAATTTAACATGTAACAGATCATTTTGAGAGGATCAACATTTATGTTCTCATTTTAAAGCTTTTTAACTCAAGACAGAAGTTTTAAGAAATAGGTAAGGACATATATTAAGATGCTTTCCTAATTAACGGCAAGATTGGTATTTTATTTCTTAACTGTTAAATCAAAAGGCCATTGTAGGAAACACATTTAAAATAATTCAGCCCGTGGGATGTTTACAAACATTTTGCATCCTTCACTTTGCAAGTTGGATGCTTTTTAATCAAGTCCCCAGCGGGGCTGAAGAACTACTTACTGTAGGCACGCTTCTCCTGTAAGGCAAGGCCGACTGGGACAGACCCTTTCTGTTGAAAGAGAAGTCAAAGATAGCATATTTTAGAAAATGTGACAAGTACACAGTTCGCTATAGCAGTGGTTCTCAACCTGTGGGTCGGGACGACCATTTCATGGGGGTCGCCAAGCAAGGCTGTCCGCCATTTTATTTGTCCGCCATTTTTTTGTCCACCATTTTTTCCCCTTTTCCGGCGGGTGCCTTACCTCCCTTGGGCTGGGCCAGCTGGTGGTCGGTCTGCTCCGTCTCTGCCGCTTGCCAGCTACGCCTCGGCCGGCGCAGGGGGCGGAACCACGCATGCGTGGTGCTCCCGGGCAGAGAAAGTCCTCAACTTACGACCGGTTGGGTAGTCCTCGACTTACGACCGATTTAGTCCTCGACTTACAACCGGTTTAGTCCTCGACTTACGACCGGTTGGGGTTGCGGCATTAAAAAGGTTGAGAACCACTGCGCTGTAGGATACTAACCAGCTTGATACCGTAGTGATCTAGAATTGCCAGCACGTAACCCTGCTGTGAATCTAGAACAGTCTTTCTCAACCTTGACCATTTTAAGGCATGTGGACTTCAACTCCCAGAATTCCACAGCCAGCAATGCTGGCTGTGGAATTCTGGGAGTTGAAGTCCACATGCCTTAAAATGGTCAAGGTTGAGANAAAAGTAAACTAGTATTAATATCCCTAACTCCACAAAGTATTATTCTACATAAGTAGGTGAAATATATATATATATATATAAAAAAAAAAGTTTTTATCTAAAAACCTAAATTATATTCCACCATTCTATGCTTATTTTGAATATAAACAATCCATCTTCTCCATATTGATAAAAATTGTTCATTTGAATGATCCTTCAAATAAGCCGAAATTTTTGCCATTTCAGCAAGATGCGAAACCTGGTATTTTATTTCTTAACTGTTAAATCAAAAGACCATTGTAGGAAACACATTTAAAATAATTTAGCCTGTGGGATGTTTACAAACATTTTGCATCCTTCACTTTGCAAGTTGGATGCTTTTTAATCAAGTCCCCAGCGGGCTGAAGAACTACTTACTGTAGGCACGCTTCTCCTGTAAGGCAAGGCCGACTGGGACAGACCCTTTCTGTTGAAAGAGAAGTCAAAGATAGCATATTTTAGAAAATGTGACAAGTACACAGTTCGCTATAGGATACTAACCAGCTTGATACCGTAGTGATCTAGAATTGCCAGCACGTAACCCTGCTGTGAATCTAGAACAGTCTTTCTCAACCTTGACCATTTTAAGGCATGTGGACTTCAACTCCCAGAATTCCACAGCCAGCAATGCTGGCTGTGGAATTCTGGGAGTTGAAGTCCACATGCCTTAAAATGGTCAAGGTTGAGAAAGACTGATCTAGAAGCCGTACTTTCAGAATTACAACAGCTGCATAGCTTTTGATTTTATCCGAGCGATGTAACGAAAACGTTGCACCAGTATAGGGAACCCACGAGGCACCGCCGCCTCCAATTTTCACACTTATTTCCCCGTCTCCTACACGCGGCGCCTCCCGAGACTTTTGCTAAGAGATGCCCGGATGTTCCATTGAAAATAAAGGCACGAGCGAGAGGAGCGCTAAACGTGCGGCGCGACAACCCGCCTCTCCTCCGCGGCTCTACTGGATTCCCGAGGAAACCGCCAGTCCCGCGGGGCTCGACGAAGTCGGCCTCTAAGCAAAGGCCGACCCGCCCCTCCATTAACAGAAGCGAAGGAAACGCTCCTGAACTAGATCGCAAAACTACGACCGGAGGAAGTCGCGACCGTTCCCGCCAGTCCTCCTCGGACCTCCTCACGCCAAGGCCTCGGCCTCGGCCAACTCACCCGGGGGCGTGCATGCGACCCATGATGGCGCCGAAAAGAAAGAAGCAAGAAAGGCAGCCTTGCAGTCAAGCTTTCTTTCCGCCGGAAATGACGTCGCAGGCAGAACGAGAAGACTTCCGGTTTCGCGTGCGGCTATTCAGAGCGGTTCTTCCGCCTGTTGATAAACTACATCTCCCAGCATTCCTTTCTTAGTCTTTCTAGTTGAGGGACGGGGTTTTGTGTGAGTGTGTGTGCGAGAGAGAGAGAGAGAGAGAGAGAGAGACTGTGTTTGTGTGTGAAGCGGTAAATGGCAGCGGCAAAATGTTTGTAGTTTCTTATCATATGATTTGGTTGTAAGAAAAAGCACCTCGACCGCCGCCTACCATCGCATCGTGGGGCTAATTGCCCCCATATTAACCATAATGTGTATCTTAAGATTGGCTCTTCAGATATCTGTAAATCTTTAAAAAAAAGTTCCCAACTTTACAATTTTACAGTGTGCGTAAAGAACAGCAGTTGGCCACTTCCACCCCCAAAATGTGATGTCTAAAAGGGTCGAATAACATTGCAACAAGTCCTTTAGGGTTTCCCCATTGTAAGGTGTACTTTCCTCCCGGAGTCTAGCGAAGATGTGAAGAACCTTTTAATTGTACATTACTACAGTAAATACATCGTTCCCAAAGTTACATTGTATTTTTTTCATTGCTCATTTGTCTTCACTTTGGTGTTTTGGGTGTTTAGGGGAAGTTGTATACATTAAGATTATACTGTTGGAAGTAAAGTCTAAAGCAGTGGTTCTCAACCTTTTTAACGCCGCGACCCCCAACCGGTTGTAAGTCGAGGACTAAACCAGTCGTAAGTCGAGGACTAAACCGGTCGTAAGTCAAGGACTAAACCGGTTGTAAGTCGAGGACTACCCAACCAGTCGTAAGTCGAGGACTTTCCCTGCCCAGGAGTGCCGCGCATGTGTGGTTCCGCCCCCTGCGCCGGCCGAGGCGTAGCTGACAAGCGGCAGAGACGGAGCAGGCCGACCACCAGCTGGCCCAGCTCAAGGGAGGTAAGACACCCGCCGGAAAAGGGGGAAAAAAATGGCAGACAGCCTTGCTTGGCGACCCCCGTGAAATGGTCGATCGACCCCAAATGGGGTCGCGACCCATAGGTTGAGAACCGCTGGTCTAAAGGAAGGCGTAATGGCAAAAAGATTATGAACCTGTGGTCTAGGCCTAGGGGGATATATAATGGGCGCTCCACCAAATGGCTGCAGTGAGGGGAAAGAACAGCAGTCATGACATTTCAACCCAATGGCAAATCAGGCTACTATGTTATCTTCTGTAGCATTGAAGAATGCTCCCTACCATTCTTTAATTGATCTTTCTCAACATAGGGGGAAAAATCAAACAAAAAATGCACTGGAGCAGTTCTATATTTTTATATTTTAAAGAAATTTAAAAGGACCTGCAAGAATTACTGGAAATAAAGATGGTATAGCAGGTTAGCATATTTTCCTTTATCTTCCCATTTAGTGTTTCTTAGGTGAAAATATTAAAGGTAGGAAACCACACTGGACATTTCAGTGATTTTGGCAGTAATTCTCAAAATGATTTAATCTTGTCCAAGTACATGAGATTTCACTTAGAATATATGGTCTACTACTGAGTAGTGCTAGGATTAACAGAACTACAGATCACAGATTTAGGTGTAAGAAAAGAACAGAGAGGCAACGTAAAGATAATAGTTAATATTTGAAGCAACTTTCTTAAAAATGCTCAGTGGAATAGATCTGATTGAAACTTTTGCACTTAGGTTTCTTGATCCACAGATACAAATTAGTGAATTTAGAAAAAAAGAGGCACAATGTTTTTATTAAATAGTATTTAATGTAATTGTAGGACAGTTATGGAGTCACATTTAACCCAAATATTTTGGGTTTAGGCTTAGATAGAAATAATGTACATCTTTATTAGCTATCAGTGTAATATAGCTGAAGTATTTGGTTCTTACAGATAAAGAAACAATTGAAGGCAAACATCCACATTTACTTATAATGCATTTTATTATTTATAAACCTTTGCCAAATTGTTAATCACAGTACTGAGAATACCACACAGAGATTATTAAATTCCTATAGATTCTGAGAATGGTGTAATTTTTTCCACATATGGAAGCTTTAAACTTTAGCCCACTGATACCAATGAACATAAGTTTACCAATTAAATCCATATTACACAGTGAACAATATTTTGCAGATTCTAGAAATATTTCTTTAGTTTAAAAGCTAATAGTATCCTGGAAGCAACAGTCAAATTTAAGGCAAGATACATTTCTGGATCATTTTAAAAATAGAGAAATACCACAGATCTCCCATGCTTTTTATATATACATATAGGTCATAAAAAGGCAGTATAAAAATTTTCAGTGCAAAGTCATAACTAATTATTTAGTACAGAAAATATGGAGGTTGTTTTTCTTAAAGTAAGATGTTTTCCTCAAAATGTTGAAGTAAATGTACAGACACAAACTGACTTCTAGCTGCAGTCCACATTTGATGCATAGGATTTAATTTCATTCACAAAGTATAAAAATGCCATGAGACCACATTTTAAAAACATTCCTTAGTAAAGTGTTACATCTGATTGTGATTATTCCCTCTTACCCTTTTGTATATCAGCTTAAATATTTGTGTTATTTTAAAAAAAAACTTTTGTGTATCACACAAATATAAATAATTTGAAAGAGATGCAAAATTAATGTTGCTCCTTTACATGTTTAATGATAATTGAAAAACACCTTTATAAGAATGTACCTGAAGAGCTTTATTCATTGTGGAGTTATTTTGAGAAATGGTGGTGGGCAAAGGCACAGGATGTAATAATGGCAATACTACCGTAAGGTGCAGCATATATTCTAACATCCAGACAAGAACTGCAGCTGCAAACGACCGTCATTAAAGGGTTTTTAAAAAAATTTCTAGATTTGTGCTGTGATACACTGTGCTGTAGTTACAGACTGCAAAAAAGCAGTATATATTTATTGCTTTATAGTTAATCTAATGCAATGTTTCACAAAAACAGTAGCCTACTTCCCTGTGTTTATATGACTTGTGGTTTTGTTGATGGAATGGAATACATCTCAAAAAGCATCAAGTGAGCAGGAAATACAATCTAGTTAGTTTACTCTATAGCTTACAACTTAGATATTTAACATATAACTAATAAACTCTTCTAAAAATGTTAAGTAGCTTCTATTAATCACAATGCAGTTTTAACACTGAGGAATCCCAAAATTTATTTTACAGTCGATTATGAACATTTCAGCACCCCAGGTTAACAACCATTTAATATCATACTTTCATTTAATTGCCTGCAATAGATTGTCACACATCTATCGTATAATTCATCATGCTATTTTTGTTTTTTTGTTTTTTTGCTTTAAATTCAGCGGTCTGTATTTTTATTCTAAAGTATTTGGGTTTCAACATTAACCATTCTGTGGAATGTTAATTCCTAGAAGAGCTTTTTTAAAAAAAACAAAATATTGGGTTTAGTATATTGCAATTATACCCAGCTTTCTCCAAGTGTTACAAATTAGCTGGATACAAATTAAAGAAATGAATTTGAAATACAATCTACCATACCTCATACATAGTATCTTTTATTATCTTTACTAATGGCAAATCAGTTTTAATTGAAATAAAATGCTTTGTGGATTATTCTCTTACTACTCATGAAAAAAATCTAAATGTTAACTCCAATGGTCACTGTGTCAACTTCTCTATACAGTAGCTAGTGCAATTTATACTTGACCTTTTTCTATAGTATGCATATTTTTAATTCATATATAATAGAAATCATGCTTTGTGGGACCTACTTTGAAATTCAAAATTACTGTTGAATAGCCCATATATCTACCTAAAGGAAAAATGCATGTGCTTTACAGCAAACCATGGTGAAAAATCAATTGCATCTGCATTTATACAATATTTGTAGTTCAACAACCTGGTAAGGTTTTTTTTTAATGAATCTAACCTAAAGTGGATCTAAATTGAAAGGGGAAATGTTAAAGAATTTATACGATGAACCACATAAGCATTTTTTAGCAAGTTTAACTTTTAGCATTGGAAAATGTTTTAAATATTAGAAATGAGGTATAAGCAACAAAATAAGGCACCATTATTTATAATTTAATTTCAATTATTGGCACTCATTCTAATAATGGCCTCTAAGAAGCTTTACAAGTCATAAGGCCAAATGCTACACTGAATTTCTATCCTTCTACTTGGGCCTCCCTTTTAACAGACTGAAAAATAATTTTGTCATGATCATTTTTTAAACTGTGCTGCTGTATGTGCTGAGAGCAGAATTATAAAGTCTTCATAATTATAAATTATAAAGAGAATTATAAAAGTTTGCAGTATATAAGGCAAACAATTCAAGCGGGATTGAAATAATTCAGGATAACCCCCTCAGATTGAATTTGAAACATTTCTTCATATTCAGAACTGCATTTATAACAAGTTATTACATTTATACAATTCATATACATCAATGCTTATATTGCAGTAAAAGCACAAAGCAGATGACTTGCCAGAAGTCTTGTGTAAAGTTCTGCAAAGGCTGGTCCAACTACAATCCCACCAAATTGCAGTGTTTCAAGCTAAAGTGTACGGATTACCTTCAAGTAGAGAAAAGTGATCATATACAAATGGAGTTAAGATTATTTAGGTCATATCTTCAGCTCTGTAAGTTGTCAGGCTCACAAATATGGTGCAGCAGCAAGCCTGTACCAGTTCACAGTCTCCTTGCTTAAGTTAAAATCCTTTAAAGAAAGAGTGATCCCACCCAGGAAAAAGTTTTCACGCAGAGATTCAGCACTGAGTACACTGAGCTGAAGTTCCCTTTGCTTGAGGGTTTCTTTGCTATATCCACTGTACACAAGCTATTAAAAAAAAATAAAAAAAATTCAGAAGCAGTGCAAGACAAGGCAGTTTACAAAATATCAGCAAAGTTTAGGATTTAGCGATAGCAATCCAAATAGTCCCTGTTGTCATCATTAACCAAATCCCACTAGTAGTTAGCTGAGGAACCGCTCCAATTCAAGCTATTTCTGGCTTGGTCTCTCCCAACCGTAAGCTTTGGTAAAGTGAGAGGCTGCCTCCTCTTGAACTCCCCCAACCCACCTATCTGGTTCCCACATGCCATTACTGTACTGTACTGTACTGTACTTGTGGTTCCTTCTTTTTTAAAAAAAGGAAGCCATGTCAAAGAAGGCACTAGCTGCACTGGCATGAGAGTTCACGAAAGTAAGTCCTGGCTGGCGCATGAACAGAAACCCTAGCAAGCACTAGCACAAAAAAACCAAGCACCACTAGTACAAAAAAAGGCACACAAGAAGCCCCTGACTGGTATTGTAGAGGCATGTGGTGTGGGGGACATGGTGGGCAGGACTGGGCAGCAGGGGTGGCTGGTAGGAGTGGGTAGGCAGGCAGGCAGCCAAAAGGCGGTCATAAATGTGGATGAGTCCAAGTATGTACAAATTTTGTTCACCTGTGAAGGCGCTGCAATGGCCAGAACTTCAAGGGTCAGTCATAAGTCCATTCGTTTAGCACCATTGTAATTTTGGTCACTGAATGAATGGATGTTAAATGAGGACTACCTGTATTCCTATTGTTTACAGTGGATGGTTTCTATATTACATTTTGCTTTGAAAAACCACCCAACTATTTCAAACTTACCATTTCATTGAATGTTGGATTTCTAGTTTTCCGTGATATTTTGGTTTTCCGCTTAGAGGTTTTATGCATGTCTGGAAGCAAATATGTCTTTACATATGGGTTAGGATCTGCACCATCATCAGTAACCTGACAAAAACAACACATTTTTAAAAACAAAACAAAACAAAAAAACTTTTAAAAAAGGACAACCATATTCAAAGAGAGCAGGGGAAGTGCTTAATGTCTACATTTGATTACATGTCATCAAGTCTTAGCAATCGCATAGACAGACTTCTTCTGCAATAATTTACAATCCCTTTAAAAAAAAGATACAAGCTCCAAATCACTTAGGGCCAAACTTTTACCAGACCTTATAAACATGGTGATAATTTAATGCTTATGGGAGAACTGTATTTTATAATGGCACTGGATCAGGCTACTTGGGGGACCACCTCTCCCCAAGAGTACTGTATATCTAGATCAAATATTGGGTATCTGAACTAATGCTATCTAGTAGGACTTAGGAAGTATGTCTTTTCTGTGGCTGCCCATACCTTATGGAACACTCTGCCCGTGGCAATTTGGCAAGTCCTTACCTTCTTAGCCATCTGGAAGGCCATTACAACCTGGCTTTTTACCCAGGCACTGGAATAGTGCAGTGAAGCCTATGTAGGGTTATTGGAGTACCCTGAGCAGTTGACTGAAACATCGGATTTTTAGTTTTTGTTGCATGGTTTTTATGGTTTTTACAGTTTTGTGAAATGCCCAGAGTGGCCTTACAAATCTTTTAAATAAACAAATAAAATTGTATTATTGTTTATTGCTTTATTGCTATTATTTTGTACAATCCTCAGGATTCCTTAAGAACCTTTTCTGGACCGGGACGCCTTGCGCACAGTCACTCAGGCTCTCGTCACCTCCCGCCTGGACTACTGCAATGCTCTCTACATGGGGCTCCCCTTGAGGAGCATCCGGAGGCTCCAGCTAGTCCAGAATGCGGCCGCGCGGGCGGTGTTGGGAGGGACTCGTCGCTCCCATATAACACCGCTTTTGCGTGAGCTGCAC